>NW_021820947.1:0-130256 GCF_901001135.1 Rhinatrema bivittatum
GATACACATATAGGAGGCCTGTGTTTCCAAGGGCGAGCGAAGGCATCCATGGCCAAAGTGTTTTGTTGCCTGTGCAGGGAGGAGAATCTGTCCACTTTGTGATTCAGTTCGGATGCAAAGAGGTCGATTGTTGGTTGACCCAGCGTTGGAAGATTCTCCTCATTTCCAGAAACCACTCATAGGGATGGAATTGTCGACTGATGTGATCTGCTACTATGTTCTGTATGCCTGCCAGATAAGTGGTCTGGAGATGCTTGGAAACAATTTAGTAGAACTAGGGTCACGATTTGAAACT
The DNA here is from genome assembly GCF_901001135.1 of Rhinatrema bivittatum. Lineage (NCBI taxonomy): Eukaryota > Metazoa > Chordata > Amphibia > Gymnophiona > Rhinatrematidae > Rhinatrema > Rhinatrema bivittatum. Next base: position 296 of record NW_021820947.1, read on the forward strand.
CCAGGAAGAAAGACTTAGAACCAGTGTCAGGAAATATTTCTTCACTGAGAGGATGGAGGATGCCTGGAATGACCTTCCGGAGGAAGTGGTGAAGACAAACTGTGAAGGATTTCAAAGGGGCATGGGATAAACACTGTGAATCCCTAAGGCTAGAGGATGGGAATAAATAAAAAAGCTAAACCGGCACGGAGCGGCAGTTACTACCCTTAAAGAAACATGGGGGTAACCTGCTCGGAGCAGCAGTTACTACCCTTAAGAGAAACATGGGGGTAACCTGCACGGAGTGGCAGTTACTACCTTGGGAAGCTTGCAGGGCAGACTAGATGGAATATTTTGGTCTTTTTCTGCCGTCATTACTATGTTACTATGAGTGTGCAAGGGCCCAGGCCCAGATATGCGCAGCTTCTTGGCAGAGGAGATAAGAGCCTGTTCCTCCGTTTGTTCAAGTACCACACTGCAACTGTGTTGTCTGCTTGTATGAGAACAGTCTTGTGTGAAAGGCAGTCCTGGAACGCATATAGAGCATAATATATGCCTCGAAGCTCTGGGAAGTTGATCTAAAACTTTGCTTCAAGTTCTGTCCAAGTCCCTTGAGTTTGAAGGTTGTTCACATGAGCTCCCCAACCTAAGTTGGATGCGTCCGTGGTTAAGGTCACTTGAGGAACTGGTTGCTGGAAGTGTAGACCTGTTAGTAAGTTGGCCTTGTTTGTCCACCAGAGAAGTGAGATACGCAGCTGGTCGGTTACATGGATCTGGGATGAAAGAGGCTGAGTGGCTTGTAGCCACTGAGATTTCAAAGTCCATTGAGTTATTCTCATGGCTAGCCTGGCCACAGGAGTGATTGGACCATGGAAGCATTGTGGCTGAGCAACATGAGGAATTGATGGGCTGAGGCTGTTTTCTTTGTGCGCGGAGATGTAGCTAGTCTGGAGAGTGTGTCTGCGTGTTCATTGGGCAGGAAAGCCTTTGCGACTGTGGTGTCCAAATCCGCTCCGATAAAGGTAAGGAGGTAAGATAGATTCAGGTGGGATTTCTGGTAATTGATGAGAAACCCCAACGAGTGTAGCAGATTGATAGTGAGCTTCAGAGGGTTGAGAGCTCCTTGCTTGGATTGGCTCTTGATTAGCCAGTCGTCCAGGTAAGGAAACACGTGTATGCTATTTTTGTGTAGATGGGCCGCAGCCATTGCTAGGCATTTTGTAAATACACGGGGTGCCGAAGCAAGTCCGAAAGGCAGAAACCCGGGTACTGAAAATGTTGATGCCCCACTATAAAATGCAGGTATTTGTGGAGATGTTGGGGATATGGGAATGTGTGCATAGGCATCTTGAAGATCCAGAGAACAGAGCCAGTCCTCTTTGTTGTAGAAGGGAAGCATAGTGCCTAGGACACCACCCTGAATTTTTTCTTTTTGTAGAAATTTGTTGAGATTGCGGAGGTCTAGGATGGGGCGGAGGCCGCCTGATTTCTTTGGAATTAGAAAATAGCGGGAGTAGAACCCTCTGTCCTGCTATGCCAGGGGAACGGCTTCCACAGCCCTGGCACTCAGTAGGGTGGACAGTTCTGACTCTAGAAGGCTTGTGTGATCTCTTTGGATCCACAGTGGATTGGGTGGTGAATCTGGGGGTACCATGAGGAAATTAGATGGCATCCCTGGGTTATGATGGATAGTACCCATGGTCTGTTGTAATGTGGCGCCAATTGGTTAAGAAGTGGTGTAGCCGACTTCCTACAGGCAAGTCTGGTCTTGGATTCATAGAGTTGTTGCTGTTCTGTGTACAGGTTTCAAATCCAGAGGCTGGGCCCGTTTGCGGGGCTGGTTTGAGATCTAGATGCCTTGGTCTGACATGGATGTCCTCTTTGAAGTGGTCTGGCTGGTCTCACGTGAGATATAGGTGGGTAGTACTTGCATGAGCGATAAAAGGGATTCCTTCTCGTGGGCTTTCGAGAGGAGGAGGGAGCTTCCGCAGTGACTGTGGAAAGCTGACGCAGGGTCTCGTGATGATCCTTTAATTGAGCCACTGCATCCTGTATCTTGTCGCCAAAAACATTATCTCTAGTACACGGGAAATCAGTGACCTTATCCTGGACATCCGGCCTTAAGTCAGAGGCCTTAAGCCAGGCCCATCTCCTGGCACTGATTTCTGTTGCTGATAAATGAGAAGCCATCTCAAAGGAATCATATGCAGCTCTGACATCATGTTTCCCTGCCTCAAGGCCTTTTTGGAGAATGGCAGTGAGGTTCTCCTGTTGTTGTTGGGGGAGGGAGTCTGCTATCCCCTGGACTTGCTTCCACAGATTCCTCTGGTATTGTGTCATATATAACTGATAGGCAGCTATGCGTGACACTAACATAGAGCCCTGGAAGACTTTCCGACCTAGACCTTCCAAAAATCTTTGGTCCTTTCCAGGAGGAGCTGAAGAATGAGGGCACAATCTCTTGGCCTTCTTCTGCGCAGATTCCACTACCTCTGATTGATGAGGTAGCTGTGGTTTCTGAAAACCTGGAGTGTGTTGGACCAGATATGTTGCATCTGTCTTTCTATTGACTGGTAGGACAGTGCAAGGGTGCTCCGATAGGCGATGTTGCAGATCCAAGAGCACTTCGTGGACTAGAATGGCCATAATTTCCTTGGGGGCATCTTCGAATTGAAGGACATCTAATGTCCTATGACAGGGGTCCTCTTCGGTGACCAGTCATAGGGGATGGTTTTGGACATTTCTTTATGAAGTTAGCAAAGGAGAGGTCTTCTGAAGTTAGCAAAGGAGAGGTCTTCTGAAGAAGAAGGCTCTGAGAGTCTGTCCTCTGTGGAAGTGTCCGTGTCAACATCCTCCCATGGATCATAAGGGGTGACCGGTTGAGATCCCGAGGGAGGGAAAATGTCTGATACTCCAGGACGTGCAGGCATCGATGGAGGCCTCGATGGAGGATGCAACAGCACCAATGGAGACTTAGACGGCATCAATGGCATCGAAGGGAACCGTGGGAGCTTCAATTCCGAGAGCCCCGATGGACCTGGAACCGGTTCCGGCATCGATGGAAGCGGAGCTTGAATAGGATAGAGTCCATGTCCTCATCCTCTGAGGACCCCGGAATGGGTATCGGGTGCTTCAGAGGTTCGGAAGGTCAACTCAGTACCGATGGCACAGGCTGGGTCGGAAGGGCACCGATGAGGGTATCAAGGCAGTCGAGCAATGGTGTAAACATCGATGGCTCCAGGGTTGGTGCCGGTATGGGGACCAGCATTGATGGTGGATGCATGTTCCGGAAGGCGTCGAGGACAGCCTGGTGGATAAGGATATCCAGATCCTCCCTGGAAACTGGTATAGGTAAGACAGCTATAGGGGGAGGCAGGCTAGGCACTACTGGCATCTCTACAGGAATCTGTGGGGGCTCAGTACCCGGCCCTGATGTCGGTGGGGATTGCCTCTGGGTCTCGGGTGCAGAGGAGGATGAGGCTCCCCAGGCCCTCCTCGCACCCGCCTCTATAGCCATCGAGGCAATGCAGTGTTGGTGCCGGCACAGAGTCTGGAATCGTGTTGGTGCCGGTGATGATGTGTCCCTCTGTGCTCGGTCCGGTCCTTCTCCAGCACAGAGGAAGATGCTACTGATGCCCTGGATTGCGTCGGTGACGGACGGTCACCACCCCCTTGCTGCCCCTGGCGAGGTTTGTCGATGGATGAAGATGTTCCTGCTGGTGATGACTAGGTGGAAATTGATGGAGTTAGTTTTATTTTGAAAAGAGACTCCATTTTGTCTAAACAGGCATGCCTGCCCTTTGGGGTCATTTGAGTGCAGCTAGGACACAGACGTACATCGTGTGATGGACCAAGGCACAGCACACAAACATCGTGTGGGTCAGTAATGGACATCGTGCATGGGCACTCTGGAAATTTTCTGAAGCCCGTCGCCATGGCGAAAAAAGGGGCCGCGAAACAGTCGGTGGCCTGCAGGAACCGACAACAAGGTAGCAGGAACCAACCAGAGACGGTGGAAAATTACTCACCGAGTGTCAAGAAACGGTGTCGCGATGGGAGACCCCCTATGAGGGAACTTTTTTTATGACGATAACGTCAAGGTTTTCCATGGGGAAAAGTGGTGAGAAAATTCTCACAGAGCTCCTACCCATGAGGCAAACTGCAGCGCAGAAAAAAAAAAAAAAAAAAAAGAGACTGAAGGGAGACCCCTGTGGCTACAGGGATTATGGCATGCTGGGCATGCTCAGTGTGCCAGTCAAAAGTTCTAGAAACTTTTCCATGACATGACGTCACCCACATGTGAGGACCACCATCCTGCTTGTCCTGGGAGAAACCCCAGGCTGAGGCTTGGAATGAATATTCCCCCATTCTCCACAAGGTGGTTTCATGCTGCAACAGTCTCTGCATTGCTATTGCTCAGGAAGCTGAGTGCCTCAGGCTTTCGTTGTTCAGAAAGCACCAGCCCCACTGACTCAGTGCAGAATTTGCCATAAAATTGCAGCCTTTGCAGAGGGACCAGATGTGTGCCCTGTCCCAGCTCTCAGGTTCTTGTGGAGATAGTTAGCATTTACTATGTTAGAACATAGAATGGAGGAATGTAAGGCTTGACATACTGGGTCAGTCCAAGGGTCCATCAAGTCCAGTGTCCTGTTTCCAACAGTGGCCAAACCAAGTCAGAAGAACCTCACAGGATCCCAAGGGCAAATAGATTCCACACTTCTTATTTCATTTGTCGCTGTTTGCAAATAAAATCTTTTTTTCCATTCTGTGTTCTGGTTATTTGTTAATAAACTTTTCAGTTTGTTAGCCTATGACAACTGATTGATGATCTCTGTATTTTTTTTTTTTGTATTGCCCTGGGTTGTGTGGGGTCCCAGTGTCTCTAGCAACCACCAGGGAACAGCATGCAGAAGGGGTACTTGCCAGAGGCAAGCGGGACCCCAGCTGGCAGGTTGCCTGTATAGGAAGAGCTGCCTGAGGAGATTGTGGAGCCAATGAGAGTCCTTCAGACTCAGGATGAACCACAGCGTGAGCTATCACACAGGCCAATACACGGGTCTATCCTGTAAAGTGCGGCCGCGGTTACCCTGCTTCTAACCCGCTTTCTACTCACAATTTGCCCGCGTTAGTCCAACCCGCGATTCACTATCCCTTTTAACCCATCCTTACCAGTTCTTTAAATCCCCGGGTAACCCTTTCCGCCCGCGGCGTGTATATGAGATGTAAAGATCGGATTAGCTATTCCCTCCCATTCAGTAACGCGTGCCCCGACTATCGCCTTTTTAACCTGCAGTTTAGCCGCGCATTTAACCTGCCAATTTACCTCCTACCCCTACCCCTGCGTTAGAGGCAGGGGTAAGGGTAAGCGGCAAACTTTCCCCCAGCCCCCGCTCACCTGCCCTGGCCGCGTCCATGGGTGCCGGTCTCCGGGGCAGCCCCAGTCCTCTCTCCCCTCCTCCCGAAGCAACTTTAACCAAAAGAAAACCTAAAAACCTAAAATCCCCTCCTCCCGAAGCGGCTCGACATGTAAAGTATTGTGAATAAGTGCAACCAAAGTTAACTTAGTTTTTCTTTCAGCCCTCTCTGCCCTCCTCCGGAGCCGCGGTGCGCAGCTCCCCTGCCTCCCGGGGGCAGCCGGCGGTGAAAGCGGCTTCCAGTGGCCCCCGCCAGCGACGATGGACAAATGCACGCCCGTAGTGCACGGGTGCGCAAGTCAGCAAAAGCGCATGAACGGGCGTGCGTGATGTCACGCACGCCCGTTCATACGCTTTTGCTGACTTGGGAGCCCGTCAATTTGGGCGCTCAATCCAGCGAAGCGTATGAACGTACTCCGTGATGTCACGCACGCCCGTTCATGCGCTTTTGCTGACTTGGGAGCCCGTCAATTTGGGCGCTCAATCCAGCGAAGCGTATGAACGTACGCCGTGATGTCACGCACGCCCGTTCATGCGCTTTTGCTGACTTGGGAGCCCGTCAATTTGGGCGCTCAACCCAGCAAAGCGTATGAACGTACGCCGTGATGTCACGCACGCCCGTTCATGCGCTTTTGCTGACTTGGGAGCCCGTCAATTTGGGCGCTCAATCCAGCGAAGCGTATGAACGTACGCCATGATGTCACGCACGCCCGTTCATGCGCTTTTGCTGACTTGGGAGCCCGTCAATTTGGGCGCTCAATCCAGCGAAGCGTATGAACGTACGCCGTGATGTCACGCACGCCCGTTCATGCGCTTTTGCTGACTTGGGAGCCCGTCAATTTGGGCGCTCAATCCAGCGAAGCGTATGAACGTACGCCGTGATGTCACGCACGCCCGTTCATGCGCTTTTGCTGACTTGGGAGCCCGTCAATTTGGGCGCTCAATCCAGCGAAGCGTATGAACGTACGCCGTGATGTCACGCACGCCCGTTCATGCGCTTTTGCTGACTTGGGAGCCCGTCAATTTGGGCGCTCAATCCAGCGAAGCGTATGAACGTACGCCGTGATGTCACGCACGCCCGTTCATGCGCTTTTGCTGACTTGGGAGCCCGTCAATTTGGGCGCTCAATCCAGCGAAGCGTATGAACGTACGCCGTGATGTCACGCACGCCCGTTCATGCGCTTTTGCTGACTTGGGAGCCCGTCAATTTGGGCGCTCAATCCAGCGAAGCGTATGAACGTACGCCATGATGTCACGCACGCCCGTTCATGCGCTTTCGCTGGCTTGAGCGCCCGTGCACTACGGGCGTGCATTCGTCCATCTTCGCCGGTGGGGGCCGCTGGAAGCCGCTTTCGCCGCCGGCTGCCCCCGGGAGGCAGGGAGCCGCGGTGCGCACCTCCGGAGGAGGGCAGAGAGGGCTGAAAGAAAGAAAAACTAAGTTAACTTTGGTTGCACTTATTCACAATACTTTACATGTCGAGCCGCTTCGGGAGGAGGGGATTTTAGGTTTTTAGGTTTTCTTTTGGTTAAAGTTGGGATCCACTTCCTGGTGCCTGTCATTTCAAATGACAGGCACCAGCGCACCCAGGATACTGTTTAGGCGCTGTATACAGTAAAATGGATTGCGCTTCATGGTCGCGCGTTAGACGCGGCTTGCATTTGCATGCCATTTTAATAGGGTATCGAGCGGTATGTGATCCAGACTGTGCGTGCGGCAAACGCGGGTGCGCCCGGCCCTAATGCACCTCTTTCTACCACACCTTACTGTATCAACCTGACAGAGGAAGACAAAACAAACATTGGGACCCAGCCTTTAGTCCTGAGAGGGGAAGGAACTGAGGAAGGAGTGAGTTTGGCCGCATCTTGAAGTGTTTGACCCAGAGAGACGGGCATACAGCAGAGCCCCGAGGAGAGGGAAGAGAAACTCACACTGACTCTCCTCCCGCAGGGATTGCACCACCAGCAGTTCCGCTGCTGGACTCCTCCCCAGAGATTAAGCTTAGCAACGCCAACTGTGAAGATGGGGTATTTTATGATAAAAGGAGGGTACAGGGGGTTTTTGCCCCTGTAACTTTATTGCTTCAGCTGAAGTAGAACAACCTCGGTAAGTGTGCAATTTGCTAAACTCCTGATCATCTGGAAAGGCAGGATAGAGTAAGAGCTCTCTGGCAAGAAACCTGCTATGAGAATGTGACTCTAGGCTTGCCTTCCACTGTCAGATCTGGGGGAGAGAGAGATCCCACCCATCACAGCATTCACCACTCTGCCTGCTCACCATCATTAAGGGCCCCACCGATCCCGCTTCCTTTCTTCGTTTTAGCTGGATACACCCATAAGACTGATAACATTGGGGAAACAGATTTTTGCAAAGAGGGAAAAAATATCCCTGGGGTTTTGCTACAGCGTTCTGGATAGCTGCACTGCCCAGGGTTTATCATCACTGATTAGTTACGAGTTCACTGCCAGTCCTTTTTAGTATTACAGCTGCTCTTCTTTCCCTATATATTTTCTACTCCTTTTCTCCATGTTGCATTTACTATTTATTTACCAGCTGCCAGTAAAAGTTGTTAGTACTTATTGCTGGTGTGGTGATTGCATAAGATAGATTGTGCAATGAAAAGGGGGACACCTGAGAGAGACACAGGGTGTGGTACTGGGGTTATGAACCCGTGGGCACATCTAATTGCTTTCTTCTAGCATGATGACCCCTCCCTTCTCATAGTGCAAGCACCAGGAAGTAGATATTCAGAAGCCACTTAGAGGGACAGGTCTAGCAGGTCTAAAGTTATGCAGCCTCGTGTGGCCGGATCACATGCTACTTAATTGGACATCTGTAAAACGTATCCCGAATTTAACTTAAAACACGATCGGTCTGGCTCCCCCTCCCCCACAAGGACAGAGCAGTGCTGGAGGTGCCAGTAGGGGAGCAGAGGGTCCTTTGTCCTCAGCTGGGGGGTGGGGAGGGGCAGGGAAATGGGGGGGCAGGCACCATGATTGTGGGTGGGGGGCAGCCCAATCGTGTTTTTAAGTTAAAATTGGGACGGGGCCTGGTATACAATGCCGGGCATGTCACAAGTCTGTAAAATAAAAAACTGGGGTTAGGATGGCAGGGCCTGGCAGGGTCTTTGTATTACACTTCAGGGGAGGAGGGAGGGGCTTGGTCCACTGATCCTTTTCGTTATTTTGTTTGGAGATGAGGGTGCTGCTTAGCCGGATATCTTTTAAAAATATCTGGTTAAGTAGCAAGTTATCCGGCCACACAAGGTCGAATAACTAAAAAACCTACCTGGCTCTATTCAATCGTAGCTGGTTAGATTTATTAAGTTCTCCAGCTATGTGGGGCCAGATAACGTTAGGCTGGTATATTCAGTAATACATTTACCCTGCTGAATATAGGAGACAAGTTATCCACTAACCAACCTTTTCCTAGAAGGCAGGTGTATGTTACATGAACATTGAATAAATGTTCTCCAAGTAAAGAAAAAAACCATTCTTTCCAGTCTTAGGCATCACAAAGAAGAGGAAACCTCATTGGCAAGTGGTTGCAATCAAGGCTGAAGAAGAACATTACAGTGTCACTAGCAATCCATAAGGAAACAAGCTCTTATTACTTCCCCTTCTTTGTGCTCTCGGGGGCCGGTGCAATACAGCGTGCTCAGCCAATTGGACGAGGGTTGTGTAGGTGCGTCCACAGCCCCTTATGCTATAAGGGGATTAGCGCCTCCACAACCAGCGTCCAACGCACTGCAAAACTAATAGTGCTCATGCCATGTAAATGCATGTAAATCAGGCTATTAGTCAGTCACCCCAAATGCAAAAACAATGTGCATCCAATACGCTCAGAAATTAATGTCTGTCCAGAGTAGGCATTCATTTCTGAGCGCCCCTAAAAAGCTGCAGAAAATACTGCTTTTCTGTACATCCTCAGACTTACTATCGTTGCGATATTGTCAGAGGAACGAAAGATTTAAAAACATTTATTAAAAAGTGCTGGCGGTCAGATTCGGGAAACAGACGCTCAGTTAACCAGCGCCCGTTTTCTGAACCTGTGGCTGTGCGCCGATTAGAAAAATGGACGCCGATAAATTCAGCGACTGCTTTCTTAACCGGTGGACAGCCGCGGTCAGCCGACCTCTCTCGGGCACCCACTGTCAAGGAGGCGCTAAGGGCGCGCAATCGACCCTAGCGCCTCCTTGACAGTGTGACCCCCTAATTTAAATACTGCATGGCGCCCCCAGGAGAGGCCCCTGGGACCAATGATGACCGACATCCTTCGACACAAAAATGCACTTGGCTTCAGCAGCCATTCGGGACACGGGTTTACCAAAGAAAACCAGAAAAACAAGCATTGGCATGTTTGTGAATTAGGATGTGTGAAAAGTAACATTCATTTTATGAGTATTTTCATTAATCATCTGCAAAATGTGGACACTGGTGATGCCATCTAGCATCAGCATTCAAAAAGTGAAACTTTGCATGCAAAAAGCAGAAAATGGTGAAATTCACCCATTAAAAAAAAAAGGTTTTGGGAAAAATATTGGAAAACTGTTAACATTTCCTGCCCATTTCATCCAAATATTTCCAATGAATTCCGTGTCAGAAAAATTCCTGAAGTAGACATTTCTGCACAAATTGTTCCGCACGGGTGAACAGCTTGGATTTCGCCATTTTCGCTTTTCTGCAAACATTTCCACACTCTCTAGCTGTGAGAAAGTCACGCTAAGAGAACGCACTGGCCATAACGGCCGTTACCAGAGCCGAGTGCCAGAAGCCGGGCAGTGCCATCATGCAGGTCTGCGTCTCTAAGCGGCGATGAGACGCAATGGGCAAATCTCGCCAACGACCGCTCTGGCAACCTGTAGGGCCTAGCCTCTCACCTCCCTCTGTGTCTAAGCCTTCATTACCAACCTTCTCCCCGCAGCAGCAGTCACCTATACCAGCCAAGTAAAGGAGGACAGGTTAGGCAAAAGTCTGAAGAAGCACAAGGCTGAAAGAGCTTGCATTCACAGGCCAAACATATCCACAAAAGGCAGTTGCTTTTGTTCGCTGGTAACGACTGGATCCCAATCTGTGTGCATTTTCTTTTGCTCATGCCCTTAAAGCAGAAGCTTAAGCACAGAATTATAGCACAAGCAATCGTTGGAAATTGAAGTTTACCAAAGCCTTTTTGACTCCTCTACATTTCAGCAGTTCCTGCCGTCTTCAGTGCCACCTCCTGCCGCCTAGGGCCAGAGAACAGCTTTACGTCTGCCGAGTGATCTCGTGAAGAAGACTCAGAGCAGCCGAGGAAGACGAGGGATGGCAGCTGCGTGAAGCCTGATAAAATCTCTGCACACCTTTTCCTCTTAATTGCTTTTCTAGCTTATTTTTGCAACTGAAGATTGAATAATGTTGTTTGCTAGAGCTATAGATTCAGGAAAAGGTAAATTTAATAGAGCCAAAAAGAGTTCGGGGACTTGCCGACCTGCTACACAAAAGTGGGCATTTAAAAAGGCAGAATAATCCCCATCAGTTTAATCAGATTAAGACGTGTGCAGTTCTCAGAACGTATTGGTCTGTGCATTGCTTTTGTGAATATATCTAGCTGTATTATACAAAGTTACAGATATGGAAAACACAACATGTTAAATATGCGCCAAGCGGGAGGTAGTAAAACAATTTAAGTAAGCCAAAGCAGAAAGAAAAGATATATTGCTTTAGTTTAAATCATTACCACAATCGCGCTGGTAAGAAAAGGCTTTTCAGAAATGCATCTGCTATTGCTTTGCCATCCTTTCACGGGCAGCAATTTTGGGGCCCAGATGAAGAGGGGAAGGTGTAGCTGGAATCCATTTTTCTCCCTCTCCTGCCCAGAATGAGCTCAAGACGTCCCGGGGAAGGAGGCAGTTCTGGCAGCAGTTTCTGCCAAGGTCCGGGGAAGGACATGTGCCCCACCCCCACAGTTTGCCGCCCCAGGCACAGACCTGGTAGGCCTGGGTATAAATCTAGGCCCGGCTGCGCCCCACTTCTCAGATATAAATCTAGGCCCGGCTGCGCCCCACTTCTCAGATATAAATCTAGGCCCGGCAGCGCCCCACTTCTCAGATATAAATCTAGGCCCGGCTGCGCCCCACTTCTCAGATATAAATCTAGGCCCGGCAGCGCCCCACTTCTCAGATATAAATCTAGGCCCGGCTGCGCCCCACTTCTCAGATATAAATCTAGGCCCGGCTGCGCCCCACTTCTCAGATATAAACCTAGGCCCGGCTGCGCCCCACTTCTCAGATATAAATCTAGGCCCGGCTGCGCCTCACTTCTCAGATATAAATCTAGGCCCGGCTGCGCCTCACTTCTCAGATATAAATCTAGGCCCGGCTGCGCCCCACTTCTCAGATATAAACCTAGGCCCGGCTGCGCCCCACTTCTCAGATATAAACCTAGGCCCGGCTGCGCCCCACTTCTCAGATATAAACCTAGGCCCGGCTGCGCCTCACTTCTCAGATATAAATCTAGGCCCGGCTGCGCCTCACTTCTCAGATATAAATCTAGGCCCGGCTGCGCCCCACTTCTCAGATATAAATCTAGGCCCGGCTGCGCCCCACTTCTCAGATATAAACCTAGGCCCGGCTGCGCCTCACTTCTCAGATATAAATCTAGGCCCGGCTGCGCCCCACTTCTCAGATATAAAGCTAGGCCCGGCTGCGCCCCACTTCTCAGATATAAACCTAGGCCCGGCTGCGCCCCACTTCTCAGATATAAACCTAGGCCCGGCTGCGCCTCACTTCTCAGATATAAAGCTAGGCCCGGCTGCGCCCCACTTCTCAGATATAAACCTAGGCCCGGCTGCGCCTCACTTCTCAGATATAAACCTAGGCCCGGCTGCGCCCCACTTCTCAGATATAAACCTAGGCCCGGCTGCGCCCCACTTCTCAGATATAAACCTAGGCCCGGCTGCGCCTCACTTCTCAGATATAAATCTAGGCCCGGCTGCGCCTCACTTCTCAGATATAAATCTAGGCCCGGCTGCGCCCCACTTCTCAGATATAAATCTAGGCCCGGCTGCGCCTCACTTCTCAGATATAAATCTAGGCCCGGCTGCGCCTCACTTCTCAGATATAAATCTAGGCCGGCTGCGCTCCACTTCTCAGATATAAATCTAGGCCCGGCTGCGCCTCACTTCTCAGATATAAATCTAGGCCCGGCTGCGCCCCACTTCTCAGATATAAATCTAGGCCCGGCTGCGCCTCACTTCTCAGATATAAATCTAGCCCGGCTGCGCCTCACTTCTCAGATATAAATCTAGGCCCGGCTGCGCCTCACTTCTCAGATATAAATCTAGACCCGGCTGCGCCCCACTTCTCAGATATAAATCTAGCCCGGCTGCGCCTCACTTCTCAGATATAAATCTAGGCCAGGCTGCGCCTCACTTCTCAGATGTATGAATTCAGGCGCCTACATTTAGGCTCTCAGCCCTAATCAGTTTTCAAAGGGGCTGATTTAGGTGCCTGAATCTCAAAGTTAGGGAGCTTTATTGCCCCCCCTCCCCGTGACTAGCTTTCCAGCACTAAGCTCGCTTCACCTGAACTGAACTGATGAAGGGAACCAGGCTCGCGAAAGCTAGAGTCAAAGATGCATTCATTTAGTCCAATAAAAAACAGCACTTGCAATTTGTCCGTTGACCTTTATTTATTTTTTTTAGTGAACCTGGAAACCCAACATTTTAACAGTTCTCTGTGCTCATCCTCTCTCTCCCAAAACTGTAGGAGGAGGCAGGAGAGACTTTGAGAACCTCAGAGGCATGAATAATGCACAAGAGGCCACGGCATGAGGATGAAATGTTACATCCAGGGAAGTATCATCTCGCAGAGAAGGGCGGCATAGACATGGAACAGCCTCCACGGAGGGAAAAGAGAGCATTGGAATCAAAGAAAATAGGAAATAAGGACAGATAATCTTTGACAATGGTGAAGGCAAAGGCAAAACCAGTAATCAGGTTGGGTCTGTGGTTAGTATAGAAAAAAAGCAAAATGGGCCGAGTAGACGAGTCTTGTAGCCTTTATCTGCAGCCGTGGTCTATCATGGCTTTCCTGCATATCCCCAGTGATTATGCACGAGATGAATCTGTATTCACCGGAAACCCAGGAACATGCACATTTTTCTCATGCACAGTCACTGCGGACATCTTGAAAAGCTGACTGGCTGGAGGCTCCCGAAGCCCTAGTCTAAGTTCCTATGCTTATTAAAAAGGCTTAATCAAGCTACAAACATGCGAGCAAGTACAGGTGCTGAAGGAAGGAGCTTTGAAGTTAAAATCTAAAAGTGGCACTTGAGCATCCCGTTTCTAGCCTATAACAGAATGCAAATAGGTTGGGAAACATTTGGGGCATCAGCGTCTATACCAGGTGGCATGGAGGAATTCCAGAAAGTAGGAAAAGAATATCTCCTTAGCCCACCACAAAAATCTAGCTCTGTCCCTGCCTCCCCCTCAGAGAATGTGGGTAGAAGTTAGTACAGGAATGGTAAGAGACGCCAGTGTCTGGGGCTAGGAAGACACACTTGAAGCCCTGAACGCCTGTTTCTTTCAGCACCGGTGAGCTTGGCCCTGGCATCACTGCTACCCACTTGTTCGCTGGTTCCTTTTAAACAAGAATCCAGAAAAACAAAACGCTCGAACTTTAGCCAGGAAAACCAATGGCTTGAGCGGGCGGCGAGGGCCTCCTCACTCGCACTGTACATGGCGCATTCTTCACGCACCCCCTCCGAATTCACTGATATGCATTCCACCCACCCACACAGCTCTAAACCATTAAAAAAAGAACCTGTACAAGGCAAGAAAATCGAGCTGCTGCATCCCTGGAAAGGGAAACATGAAGCCATGCATCACACACTGATGTAATACAACTTTAAGGGAAAAAAAAGACATAATGAGAACGTGTTAAAGACTAAAACCAATGGGGATCCCCCTTCTGCCCACCTTCTAATTAAAGAAATAATGTAAGAAAAACAAACCAAAGGTATCAGAGAAGTAAAGTACAAGATAGAGCAGTGGAAGGTAATTACCTGGCAGGCCTGGAAGACCGGGCTGACCTGTGAGGCCTGATAGTCCTGAATCCCCTGGGGAAGCAGGGCTTCCTTTAGCCCCTGGGAGACCGAGCCCTGGAAGTCCACTTTCACCTCGGCGGCCCTTCTGGCCAGGCAATCCTGGGAAACCTTTAGTGCCTGGAAAACCTTCTCCACCATCACCCTGTACATTGTGAGACAGACACACATACACTGAGGCAAAGTGCAAGAAATGTGCAGGCCTCATCAGGAGCAGGAGGAGCGAGCCAGGCCTCTGTGCTTCTTCTCCACCATCACCCTGTACATTGTGAGACAGACACACACATACACTGAGGCAAAGTGCAGGAAATGTGCAGGCCTCATCAGGAGCAGGAGGAGCGAGCCAGGCCTCTGTGCTTCTTCTCCACCATCACCCTGTACATTGTGAGACAGACACACACATACACTGAGGCAAAGTGCAGGAAATGTGCAGGCCTCATCAGGAGCAGGAGGAGCGAGCCAGGCCTCTGTGCTTCATCTCCACCATCACCCTGTACATTGTGAGACAGACACACACACACACTGAGGCAAAGTGCAGGAAATGTGCAGGCTTTATCAGGAGCAGGAGGAGAGAGCCAGGCCTCTGTGCTTCTTCTCCACCATCACCCTGTACATTGTGAGACAGACACACATACACTGAGGCAAAGTGCAGGAAATGTGCAGGCCTCATCAGGAGCAGGAGGAGCGAGCCAGGCCACTGTGCTTCTTCTCCACCATCACCCTGTACATTGTAAGACAGACACACACACACACACTGAGGCAAAGTGCAGGAAATGTGCAGGCTTTATCAGGAGCAGGAGGAGAGAGCCAGGCCTCTGTGCTTCTTCTCCACCATCACCCTGTACATTGTGAGACACACACACACACATACAATGAGGCAAAGTGCAGGAAATGTGCAGGCCTCATCAGGAGCAGGAGGAGCGAGCCAGGCCTCTGTGCTTCTTCTCCACCATCACCCTGTACATTGTGAGACAGACACACACACACTGAGGCAAAGTGCAGGAAATGTGCAGGCCTTATCAGGAGCAGGAGGAGCGAGCCAGGCCTCTGTGCTTCATCTCCACCATCACCCTGTACATTGTGAGACAGACACACACACACACTGAGGCAAAGTGCAGGAAATGTGCAGGCTTTATCAGGAGCAGGAGGAGAGAGCCAGGCCTCTGTGCTTCTTCTCCACCATCACCCTGTACATTGTGAGACAGACACACACACACACTGAGGCAAAGTGCAGGAAATGTGCAGGCCTCATCAGGAGCAGGAGGAGCGAGCCAGGCCTCTGTGCTTCATCTCCACCATCACCCTGTACATTGTGAGACAGACACACACACACACTGAGGCAAAGTGCAGGAAATGTGCAGGCCTTATCAGGAGCAGGAGGAGCGAGCCAGGCCTCTGTGCTTCATCTCCACCATCACCCTGTACATTGTGAGACAGACACACACACACACTGAGGCAAAGTGCAGGAAATGTGCAGGCCTCATCAGGAGCAGGAGGAGCGAGCCAGGCCTCTGTGCTTCATCTCCACCATCACCCTGTACATTGTGAGACAGACACACACACACTGAGGAAAAGTGCAGGAAATGTGCAGGCCATATCAGGAGCAGGAGGAGCGAGCCAGGCCTCTGTGCTTCTTCTCCACCATCACCCTGCACATTGTGAGACAGACACACACATACACTGAGGCAAAGTGCAGGAAATGTGCAGGCCTTATCAGGAGCAGGAGGAGCGAGCCAGGCCCCTGTGCTTCTTCTCCACCATCACCCTGCACATTGTGAGACAGACACACACATACACTGAGGCAAAGTGCAGGAAATGTGCAGGCCTCATCAGGAGCAGGAGGAGCGAGCCAGGCCTCTGTGCTTCTTCTCCACCATCACCCTGTACATTGTGAGACAGACACACACATACACTGAGGCAAAGTGCAGGAAATGTGCAGGCCTCATCAGGAGCAGGAGGAGCGAGCCAGGCCTCTGTGCTTCTTCTCCACCATCACCCTGTACATTGTGAGACAGACACACACACACACTGAGGCAAAGTGCAGGAAATGTGCAGGCCTCATCAGGAGCAGGAGGAGCGAGCCAGGCCTCTGTGCTTCATCTCCACCATCACCCTGTACATTGTGAGACAGACACACACACACTGAGGCAAAGTGCAGGAAATGTGCAGGCCTTATCAGGAGCAGGAGGAGCGAGCCAGGCCTCTGTGCTTCTTCTCCACCATCACCCTGCACATTGTGAGACAGACACACACATACACTGAGGCAAAGTGCAGGAAATGTGCAGGCCTTATCAGGAGCAGGAGGAGCGAGCCAGGCCCCTGTGCTTCTTCTCCACCATCACCCTGTACATTGTGAGACAGACACACACTGAGGCAAAGTGCAGGAAATGTGCAGGCCTTATCAGGAGCAGGAGGAGCGAGCCAGGCCCCTGTGCTTCTTCTCCACCATCACCCTGCACATTGTGAGACAGACACACACATACACTGAGGCAAAGTGCAGGAAATGTGCAGGCCTCATCAGGAGCAGGAGGAGCGAGCCAGGCCTCTGTGCTTCTTCTCCACCATCACCCTGTACATTGTGAGACAGACACACACACACACTGAGGCAAAGTGCAGGAAATGTGCAGGCCTTATCAGGAGCAGGAGGAGCGAGCCAGGCCCCTGTGCTTCTTCTCCACCATCACCCTGTACATTGTGAGACAGACACACACACACACTGAGGCAAAGTGCAGGAAATGTGCAGGCCTTATCAGAAGCAGGAGGAGCGAGCCAGGCCTCTGTGCTTCTTCTCCACCATCACCCTGTACATTGTGAGACAGACACACACACACACTGAGGCAAAGTGCAGGAAATGTGCAGGCCTTATCAGGAGCAGGAGGAGCGAGCCAGGCCCCTGTGCTTCTTCTCCACCATCACCCTGTACATTGTGAGACAGACACACACTGAGGCAAAGTGCAGGAAATGTGCAGGCCTTATCAGGAGCAGGAGGAGCGAGCCAGGCCCCTGTGCTTCTTCTCCACCATCACCCTGCACATTGTGAGACAGACACACACATACACTGAGGCAAAGTGCAGGAAATGTGCAGGCCTTATCAGGAGCAGGAGGAGCGAGCCAGGCCCCTGTGCTTCTTCTCCACCATCACCCTGTACATTGTGAGACAGACACACACTGAGGCAAAGTGCAGGAAATGTGCAGGCCTTATCAGGAGCAGGAGGAGCGAGCCAGGCCCCTGTGCTTCTTCTCCACCATCACCCTGCACATTGTGAGACAGACACACACACACTGAGGCAAAGTGCAGGAAATGTGCAGGCCTCATCAGGAGCAGGAGGAGCGAGCCAGGCCTCTGTGCTTCTTCTCCACCATCACCCTGCACATTGTGAGACAGACACACATACACTGAGGCAAAGTGCAGGAAATGTGCAGGCCTTATCAGGAGCAGGAGGAGCGAGCCAGGCCTCTGTGCTTCTTCTCCACCATCACCCTGTACATTGTGAGACAGACACACACACACACTGAGGCAAAGTGCAGGAAATGTGCAGGCCTTATCAGGAGCAGGAGGAGCGAGCCAGGCCACTGTGCTTCTTCTCCACCATCACCCTGTACATTGTGAGACAGACACACACACACACTGAGGCAAAGTGCAGGAAATGTGCAGGCCTTATCAGGAGCAGGAGGAGCGAGCCAGGCCTCTGTGCTTCTTCTCCACCATCACCCTGCACATTGTGAGACAGACACACACACACTGAGGCAAAGTGCAGGAAATGTGCAGGCCTCATCAGGAGCAGGAGGAGCGAGCCAGGCCTCTGTGCTTCTTCTCCACCATCACCCTGCACATTGTGAGACAGACACACACACACTGAGGCAAAGTGCAGGAAATGTGCAGGCCTCATCAGGAGCAGGAGGAGCGAGCCAGGCCACTGTGCTTCTTCTCCACCATCACCCTGCACATTGTGAGACAGACACACATACACACTGAGGCAAAGTGCAGGAAATGTGCAGGCCTCATCAGGAGCAGGAGGAGCGAGCCAGGCCTCTGTGCTTCTTCTCCACCATCACCCTGTACATTGTGAGACAGACACACACATACACTGAGGCAAAGTGCAGGAAATGTGCAGGCCTTATCAGGAGCAGGAGGAGCGAGCCAGGCCTCTGTGCTTCTTCTCCACCATCACCCTGTACATTGTGAGACAGACACACATACACTGAGGCAAAGTGCAGGAAATGTGCAGGCCTTATCAGGAGCAGGAGGAGCGAGCCAGGCCTCTGTGCTTCTTCTCCACCATCACCCTGTACATTGTGAGACAGACACACATACACTGAGGCAAAGTGCAAGAAATGTGCAGGCCTTATCAGGAGCAGGAGGAGCGAGCCAGGCCTCTGTGCTTCATCTCCACCATCACCCTGTACATTGTGAGACAGACACACACACACTGAGGCAAAGTGCAGGAAATGTGCAGGCCTCATCAGGAGCAGGAGGAGCGAGCCAGGCCTCTGTGCTTCATCTCCACCATCACCCTGTACATTGTGAGACAGACACACATACACTGAGGCAAAGTGCAGGAAATGTGCAGGCCTCATCAGGAGCAGGAGGAGTGAGCCAGGCCTCTGTGCTTCTTCTCCACCATCACCCTGCACATTGTGAGACAGACACACATACACTGAGGCAAAGTGCAGGAAATGTGCAGGCCTCATCAGGAGCAGGAGGAGCGAGCCAGGCCACTGTGCTTCTTCTCCACCATCACCCTGTACATTGTGAGACAGACACACACATACACTGAGGCAAAGTGCAGGAAATGTGCAGGCCTCATCAGGAGCAGGGGGAGCGAGCCAGGCCTCTGTGCTTCTTCTCCACCATCACCCTGTACATTGTGAGACAGACACACACACACTGAGGCAAAGTGCAGGAAATGTGCAGGCCTCATCAGGAGCAGGAGGAGCGAGCCAGGCCACTGTGCTTCATCTCCACCATCACCCTGTACATTGTGAGACAGACACACACACACACTGAGGCAAAGTGCAGGAAATGTGCAGGCCTTATCAGGAGCAGGAGGAGCGAGCCAGGCCTCTGTGCTTCTTCTCCACCATCACCCTGTACATTGTGAGACAGACACACATACACACTGAGGCAAAGTGCAGGAAATGTGCAGGCCTCATCAGGAGCAGGAGGAGCGAGCCAGGCCACTGTGCTTCATCTCCACCATCACCCTGTACATTGTGAGACAGACACACATACACACTGAGGCAAAGTGCAGGAAATGTGCAGGCCTCATCAGGAGCAGGAGGAGCGAGCCAGGTCTCTGTGCTTCTTCTCCACCATCACCCTGTACATTGTGAGACAGACACACATACACTGAGGCAAAGTGCAGGAAATGTGCAGGCCTTATCAGGAGCAGGAGGAGCGAGCCAGGCCTCTGTGCTTCTTCTCCACCATCACCCTGTACATTGTGAGACAGACACACACACACTGAGGCAAAGTGCAGGAAATGTGCAGGCCTTATCAGGAGCAGGAGGAGCGAGCCAGGCCTCTGTGCTTCATCTCCACCATCACCCTGTACATTGTGAGACAGACACACACACACTGAGGCAAAGTGCAGGAAATGTGCAGGCCTTATCAGGAGCAGGAGGAGCGAGCCAGGCCTCTGTGCTTCTTCTCCACCATCACCCTGTACATTGTGAGACACACACACATACACTGAGGCAAAGTGCAGGAAATGTGCAGGCCTTATCAGGAGCAGGAGGAGCGAGCCAGGCCTCTGTGCTTCTTCTCCACCATCACCCTGCACATTGTGAGACAGACACACACACACACACTGAGGCAAAGTGCAGGAAATGTGCAGGCCTCATCAGGAGCAGGAGGAGCGAGCCAGGCCTCTGTGCTTCTTCTCCACCATCACCCTGTACATTGTGAGACAGACACACACACACACACTGAGGCAAAGTGCAGGAAATGTGCAGGCCTCATCAGGAGCAGGAGGAGCGAGCCAGGCCTCTGTGCTTCTTCTCCACCATCACCCTGTACATTGTGAGACAGACACACACACACACTGAGGCAAAGTGCAGGAAATGTGCAGGCCTTATCAGGAGCAGGAGGAGCGAGCCAGGCCTCTGTGCTTCATCTCCACCATCACCCTGCACATTGTGAGACAGACACACATACACACTGAGGCAAAGTGCAGGAAATGTGCAGGCCTTATCAGGAGCAGGAGGAGCGAGCCAGGCCTCTGTGCTTCATCTCCACCATCACCCTGTACATTGTGAGACAGACACACACACACTGAGGCAAAGTGCAGGAAATGTGCAGGCCTTATCAGGAGCAGGAGGAGCGAGCCAGGCCTCTGTGCTTCTTCTCCACCATCACCCTGTACATTGTGAGACAGACACACACACACTGAGGCAAAGTGCAGGAAATGTGCAGGCCTTATCAGGAGCAGGAGGAGCGAGCCAGGCCTCTGTGCTTCTTCTCCACCATCACCCTGTACATTGTGAGACAGACACACACACACTGAGGCAAAGTGCAGGAAATGTGCAGGCCTTATCAGGAGCAGGAGGAGCGAGCCAGGCCTCTGTGCTTCTTCTCCACCATCACCCTGTACATTGTGAGACAGACACACATACACTGAGGCAAAGTGCAGGAAATGTGCAGGCCTTCTCAGGAGCAGGAGGAGCGAGCCAGGCCTCTGTGCTTCATCTCCACCATCACCCTGCACATTGTGAGACAGACACACATACACACTGAGGCAAAGTGCAGGAAATGTGCAGGCCTTATCAGGAGCAGGAGGAGCGAGCCAGGCCACTGTGCTTCTTCTCCACCATCACCCTGTACATTGTGAGACAGACACACATACACACTGAGGCAAAGTGCAGGAAATGTGCAGGCCTTATCAGGAGCAGGAGGAGCGAGCCAGGCCACTGTGCTTCTTCTCCACCATCACCCTGTACATTGTGAGACAGACACACACATACACTGAGGCAAAGTGCAGGAAATGTGCAGGCCTCATCAGGAGCAGGAGGAGCGAGCCAGGCCACTGTGCTTCTTCTCCACCATCACCCTGTACATTGTGAGACAGACACACATACACTGAGGCAAAGTGCAGGAAATGTGCAGGCCTTATCAGGAGCAGGAGGAGCGAGCCAGGCCACTGTGCTTCTTCTCCACCATCACCCTGTACATTGTGAGACAGACACACACATACACTGAGGCAAAGTGCAGGAAATGTGCAGGCCTCATCAGGAGCAGGAGGAGCGAGCCAGGCCACTGTGCTTCTTCTCCACCATCACCCTGTACATTGTGAGACAGACACACATACACTGAGGCAAAGTGCAGGAAATGTGCAGGCCTTATCAGGAGCAGGAGGAGCGAGCCAGGCCTCTGTGCTTCATCTCCACCATCACCCTGCACATTGTGAGACAGACACACATACACTGAGGCAAAGTGCAGGAAATGTGCAGGCCTCATCAGGAGCAGGAGGAGCGAGCCAGGCCTCTGTGCTTCATCTCCACCATCACCCTGCACATTGTGAGACAGACACACACACACACTGAGGCAAAGTGCAGGAAATGTGCAGGCTTTATCAGGAGCAGGAGGAGCGAGCCAGGCCTCTGTGCTTCTTCTCCACCATCACCCTGTACATTGTGAGACAGACACACACATACACTGAGGCAAAGTGCAGGAAATGTGCAGGCCTTATCAGGAGCAGGAGGAGCGAGCCAGGCCACTGTGCTTCATCTCCACCATCACCCTGCACATTGTGAGACAGACACACATACACTGAGGCAAAGTGCAGGAAATGTGCAGGCCTTATCAGGAGCAGGAGGAGAGAGCCAGGCCTCTGTGCTTCATCTCCACCATCACCCTGCACATTGTGAGACAGACACACACACACACTGAGGCAAAGTGCAAGAAATGTGCAGGCCTCATCAGGAGCAGGAGGAGCGAGCCAGGCCTCTGTGCTTCATCTCCACCATCACCCTGTACATTGTGAGACAGACACACATACACTGAGGCAAAGTGCAAGAAATGTGCAGGCCTCATCAGGAGCAGGGGGAGCGAGCCAGGCCTCTGTGCTTCTTCTCCACCATCACCCTGTACATTGTGAGACAGACACACATACACTGAGGCAAAGTGCAGGAAATGTGCAGGCCTTATCAGGAGCAGGAGGAGCGAGCCAGGCCACTGTGCTTCTTCTCCACCATCACCCTGTACATTGTGAGACAGACACACATACACACTGAGGCAAAGTGCAGGAAATGTGCAGGCCTTATCAGGAGCAGGAGGAGCGAGCCAGGCCTCTGTGCTTCTTCTCCACCATCACCCTGCACATTGTGAGACAGACACACACACACACTGAGGCAAAGTGCAGGAAATGTGCAGGCCTCATCAGGAGCAGGAGGAGCGAGCCAGGCCACTGTGCTTCTTCTCCACCATCACCCTGTACATTGTGAGACAGACACACATACACTGAGGCAAAGTGCAAGAAATGTGCAGGCCTCATCAGGAGCAGGGGGAGCGAGCCAGGCCTCTGTGCTTCTTCTCCACCATCACCCTGTACATTGTGAGACAGACACACATACACTGAGGCAAAGTGCAGGAAATGTGCAGGCCTTATCAGGAGCAGGAGGAGCGAGCCAGGCCTCTGTGCTTCTTCTCCACCATCACCCTGCACATTGTGAGACAGACACACACACACACTGAGGCAAAGTGCAGGAAATGTGCAGGCCTTATCAGGAGCAGGAGGAGCGAGCCAGGCCTCTGTGCTTCATCTCCACCATCACCCTGTACATTGTGAGACAGACACACACACACACACTGAGGCAAAGTGCAGGAAATGTGCAGGCCTTATCAGGAGCAGGAGGAGCGAGCCAGGCCACTGTGCTTCTTCTCCACCATCACCCTGTACATTGTGAGACAGACACACACATACACTGAGGCAAAGTGCAAGAAATGTGCAGGCCTCATCAGGAGCAGGGGGAGCGAGCCAGGCCTCTGTGCTTCTTCTCCACCATCACCCCGTACATTGTGAGACAGACACACACACACACACTGAGGCAAAGTGCAGGAAATGTGCAGGCCTCATCAGGAGCAGGAGGAGCGAGCCAGGCCTCTGTGCTTCTTCTCCACCATCACCCTGTACATTGTGAGACAGACACACACACACACTGAGGCAAAGTGCAGGAAATGTGCAGGCCTCATCAGGAGCAGGAGGAGCGAGCCAGGCCTCTGTGCTTCTTCTCCACCATCACCCTGCACATTGTGAGACAGACACACATACACTGAGGCAAAGTGCAAGAAATGTGCAGGCCTTATCAGGAGCAGGAGGAGCGAGCCAGGCCACTGTGCTTCTTCTCCACCATCACCCTGTACATTGTGAGACACACACACATACACTGAGGCAAAGTGCAGGAAATGTGCAGGCTTTATCAGGAGCAGGAGGAGCGAGCCAGGCCACTGTGCTTCTTCTCCACCATCACCCTGTACACTGTGAGACAGACACACATACACTGAGGCAAAGTGCAGGAAATGTGCAGGCCTCATCAGGAGCAGAAGGAGCGAGCCAGGCCTCTGTGCTTCTTCTCCACCATCACCCTGTACATTGTGAGACAGACACACACACACTGAGGCAAAGTGCAAGAAATGTGCAGGCCTTATCAGGAGCAGGAGGAGCGAGCCAGGCCACTGTGCTTCTTCTCCACCATCACCCTGTACATTGTGAGACACACACACATACACTGAGGCAAAGTGCAGGAAATGTGCAGGCTTTATCAGGAGCAGGAGGAGCGAGCCAGGCCACTGTGCTTCTTCTCCACCATCACCCTGCACATTGTGAGACAGACACACATACACTGAGGCAAAGTGCAGGAAATGTGCAGGCCTCATCAGGAGCAGGAGGAGCGAGCCAGGCCTCTGTGCTTCATCTCCACCATCACCCTGCACATTGTGAGACAGACACACACACACTGAGGCAAAGTGCAGGAAATGTGCAGGCCTTATCAGGAGCAGGAGGAGCGAGCCAGGCCTCTGTGCTTCTTCTCCACCATCACCCTGTACATTGTGAGACAGACACACACACACTGAGGCAAAGTGCAGGAAATGTGCAGGCCTCATCAGGAGCAGGAGGAGCGAGCCAGGCCTCTGTGCTTCTTCTCCACCATCACCCTGTACATTGTGAGACAGACACACACACACTGAGGCAAAGTGCAGGAAATGTGCAGGCCTTATCAGGAGCAGGAGGAGCGAGCCAGGCCTCTGTGCTTCTTCTCCACCATCACCCTGTACATTGTGAGACAGACACACACACACTGAGGCAAAGTGCAGGAAATGTGCAGGCCTTATCAGGAGCAGGAGGAGCGAGCCAGGCCTCTGTGCTTCATCTCCACCATCACCCTGTACATTGTGAGACAGACACACATACACTGAGGCAAAGTGCAGGAAATGTGCAGGCCTTATCAGGAGCAGGAGGAGCGAGCCAGGCCACTGTGCTTCTTCTCCACCATCACCCTGCACATTGTGAGACAGACACACACACACACTGAGGCAAAGTGCAGGAAATGTGCAGGCTTTATCAGGAGCAGGAGGAGCGAGCCAGGCCACTGTGCTTCTTCTCCACCATCACCCTGCACATTGTGAGACAGACACACATACACTGAGGCAAAGTGCAAGAAATGTGCAGACTTTATCAGGAGCAGGAGGAGCGAGCCAGGCCACTGTGCTTCTTCTCCACCATCACCCTGTACATTGTGAGACAGACACACACACACACTGAGGCAAAGTGCAGGAAATGTGAAGGCCTCATCAGGAGCAGGAGGAGCGAGCCAGGCCACTGTGCTTCATCTCCACCATCACCCTGCACATTGTGAGACAGACACACATACACTGAGGCAAAGTGCAGGAAATGTGCAGGCCTCATCAGGAGCAGGAGGAGCGAGCCAGGCCACTGTGCTTCATCTCCACCATCACCCTGCACATTGTGAGACAGACACACATACACTGAGGCAAAGTGCAGGAAATGTGCAGGCCTCATCAGGAGCAGGAGGAGCGAGCCAGGCCTCTGTGCTTCATCTCCACCATCACCCTGTACATTGTGAGACAGACACACACATACACTGAGGCAAAGTGCAGGAAATGTGCAGGCCTCATCAGGAGCAGGAGGAGCGAGCCAGGCCTCTGTGCTTCATCTCCACCATCACCCTGCACATTGTGAGACAGACACACACACACTGAGGCAAAGTGCAGGAAATGTGCAGGCCTTATCAGGAGCAGGAGGAGCGAGCCAGGCCTCTGTGCTTCTTCTCCACCATCACCCTGTACATTGTGAGACAGACACACACACACTGAGGCAAAGTGCAGGAAATGTGCAGGCCTTATCAGGAGCAGGAGGAGCGAGCCAGGCCTCTGTGCTTCTTCTCCACCATCACCCTGCAAATTGTGAGACAGACACACACATACACTGAGGCAAAGTGCAAGAAATGTGCAGGCCTCATCAGGAGCAGGAGGAGCGAGCCAGGCCACTGTGCTTCTTCTCCACCATCACCCTGCACATTGTGAGACAGACACACATACACTGAGGCAAAGTGCAGGAAATGTGCAGGCCTCATCAGGAGCAGGAGGAGCGAGCCAGGCCTCTGTGCTTCTTCTCCACCATCACCCTGCACATTGTGAGACAGACACACACACACACTGAGGCAAAGTGCAAGAAATGTGCAGGCCTCATCAGGAGCAGGAGGAGCGAGCCAGGCCACTGTGCTTCATCTCCACCATCACCCTGTACATTGTGAGACAGACACACATACACACTGAGGCAAAGTGCAAGAAATGTGCAGGCCTTATCAGGAGCAGGAGGAGCGAGCCAGGCCACTGTGCTTCTTCTCCACCATCACCCTGCACATTGTGAGACAGACACACATACACTGAGGCAAAGTGCAGGAAATGTGCAGGCCTTATCAGGAGCAGGAGGAGCGAGCCAGGCCACTGTGCTTCTTCTCCACCATCACCCTGTACATTGTGAGACAGACACACACATACACTGAGGCAAAGTGCAGGAAATGTGCAGGCTTTATCAGGAGCAGGAGGAGCGAGCCAGGCCACTGTGCTTCTTCTCCACCATTGAAGGAGTTCAACTTCGTGAACATCTGAAGAATGAAATAACTGAAAATCTCTCGACTAACTAGGCCAGCAGTGAAACGCACGGCCATTTTGGATGTACTAACATTTGCAACGCAAACGGCACATAATGCGTAGTGACGCAGTTACGCACTAACATTTAGTGTAACGTGACTCCATTTTGGAATAATGATTTGTATTGTATTAATACGATTGCCGCTATAAAATGTCTAACACGTCAATTAAATGACGAAACAATAGTCTGATCATAAGCTACACCTACTAGAGGACCACGCTAGCAAATGCTTGTTCAGCAGTTTGTAAATTGTTTGTTCAGCAAAAAGTAAAACGCATGTGCAACAGATAAGAACTGTAAAGTGTATAAAAGTTTGCTCCTAAGGGGGCGTGGCATGCAGTTGTACTAAGCCCTTGTCTTAGCTGCATCTTGCTGGCAATAAAAGTCTATCTTTACGGATCAGTTGTCTGGGCCTCCTTACTGACTAAAAAGAGACGGTTACATTTGGCGAGCCAGCCAGGAGGTACCGGGGACGCTATTTTAGCCCCCCAGTGGGTCCGGTGGTTTGGTGGCGGAGCGATCCCCCAGACTTACCTGGTGAGTGGCCACCGCTGAGTTCAGCGATCAGGTTTCTGAGGGGACCGTTCCACAGAAATTCTTCTGAGACCTCTGGGCTTGTGATCCGGGAAGAAGGCTTTCGTGACGATCGGAAGACCCCTGCAGGCGAGTATTATGGGAACAGTAGAAGAAGTGAAGAATAGATAAAGAATAGCCGGTCCATCCCCGAGCGGACCGAGGGGGCTTTGATCACACCCCGCGCAGTGTTTCAGTAGGAATTCTGTTCCGAAGGCCACGCACATAAGAGGAAAAATTATAAGTAGAGTGTACAATAGCGGGAATAGGTTTCTTGTTGTGTGAAAGAGAGTGAAAGGCCTCGCAGTTCTAGACCGGGCGACCGCGTTCTAGTCGAGGCGATTGTGACCCTTTTGTGTCTGACGGGTACGGACCCCTTACCTATCCGTCTTCCCTTCCCTCCTTTGTCTGTGATTCTATCCTAATGGGGGAGGGGGCTATTCAACTCCGCTAAAAGCCATGATGAAGCACTATAGTGAAGTGTTTGATAGACGTAAATGTACGAAACCCGGAATGATTCAACGATGCGCCCATAGGTGGCCTAGTTTGTGTGTAAATTGGCCCCCGAAGGGAACTTTCGATTTCTCAACGGCCATGAGGGTCCAGAAAATCGTTACCCAAGAAGGGAATCCGGGTTACCCTGAGGATATACCGTACATAACTGCTTGGATTGCAGTTATTGAAGATCCTCCATCATGGGCAAAAAAGTTAGTGGAGGGAGCCGCCCTCGTTATGGTGGCTCAGGTGCACAAAATGGGTGACCGGAAGTCCCCAAACCGGAAGAGAAGGGGAAAGGCGGCCATTATGGGAATCAAAGATCATGCGTCATCTGCGGCAGCCATATTTGTAGTGAAAGAGAATTCAGAGACTCAAGGAAAAAAAGTTAAACCCCTGCCGCCCGCAGTACCATCTGATGTGGAACATCTCTTGCCGCCACCATATGCCCCTAGTTGCCCTCAATTGTATACCGCGCCACCAGCCCCCTTAGTCCCCGCCTATGCACAAGCCGACCCTATAGCAGAACCGGCACCCGACGCACAGCTTGAAGCTGCGGCAGCAAAAGTTGAAGACGGCGGCGAGTCGTCTGTGGCAGGCGGTACTCGTAGTAAAACCCAAGCCGCAAGTTTGCACCTACCAATCAGGGAAACATCTACTGTAGTTCCCTTGGTCCCGACCGAAGAAAACGAGTATCGTACTACGCAAACAATAAAATTTTTACCTACATACCTTTCACATCCAGCGACCTCTTTAACTGGAAACAGCTTGGCCCCTCTTACGCTGAAAAACCAGATCAGATGATAGACTTTTTACGGGGAATTTTTGCAGCCCATAACCCCAACTGGGCTGACGTTCGGCATTTAGCCTCCATTCTTTTCACCACTGAGGAACGCCGACAAATACAATTAAATTTGGAAGAAGCAGCTCGGCTAGGAGCTGGATCAGATGGTAATCCTGACGAAGCCGTGAAAGAACAAGCCCCGGTTGTAGACCCCAACTGGGATTTTCAGACCGCAGCAGGGCGCGAGCGCATCGCTGCTTACCAAAGAGCGTTCCTTGAAGCTTTAAAAAAGGGAAAGAAGAAAGTTGTGAACATGGGAAAAATCCAAGACGTGGTGCAGAGAAAAGATGAGACCCCCGGAAACTTTTTGGAGCGATTGATGGATGCATATTGGCAGTATAGTCCATTTGACCCAGAGGACTCCAAAAATCAATCCATCATAGTAATGAGCTTCGTCGGGCAATCTTGTCCAGACATTCGCCGGAAGTTACAGAAATCAGAAGGATTTGAGGGAATGACTATCAGCCAATTAAAAGCCATGGCAGACAAAGTCTATGTAAACCGAGAACCGGACGGAGACAAAAAGGAGAAAAAAGAAAGTAGAAAGTTAAGAGAAAGTGTCAGTTTGTTAGCCGCAGCGCTGGAAGAAACTAATTTCGGGAATGCGTCCAGGCACTATCAAGGATATCCTGGACCCAGAGGAAGAGGTAGATCGCCCTCAAGAGGGCCGCCTAGAGGGAGAGCGAGTAGAGGAGGACTGTTTAAAGGTGGAAGAATGCCGTTAGGGGCCAATCAGTGTGCATTTTGTAGGCAAGAAGGACACTGGAAGTCTGAGTGCCCGGAGTCCCTGCAAGTAAAGCAGGAAGGATATAATCCGTCCAAAACAAAGGAAGCGGAATGGCAGATGGCCGTAGGTGAAACATCCGGCGAAGACAGTGAAGCATGACTAGACAAGGGAAATCTCCCCCTTGATCCTTTGGTGGAAATAAAAGTAGGGACTGAAACATTCAAAGGATTGCTGGACACAGGGGCTCAAAGATCTGTAATGACTACTGCTATCACCACGCCCACTTCAAAGAACATCTCTATAGTTGGAGCCTCTGGGAAGCCACTAACCGCTCCCTTTCTCCAGAAACGACAAGTTCGAGTAGGAGGACAATTAGTGTCCCATCAATTCCTTTATGTCCCAGGATGCCCAGTGCCACTCATAGGGAGAGACCTTCTTTGCAAATTAAGAGCCAATTTGCAATTCGAGTCTACTGGTGAAATTAAAGCATCGTTCGCTGATAATCCAGTCTCCCTCATTTGTCCCCTCCAAGAAGAATGGAGACTACATCTTCCCATAGTCGAACGAACCATCGAACATCGATATGAAAACAATACCCCCCTCAACGAAAAACGAAGACAACTGATGGATTGTGTACCCCAAGTATGGTCCGAACAGAACCCGGGAGGAATAGCTATCGACGCTACCCCCATATGGATAGAGATGAAACAGAATGCACAGGTGATCAATCAACCTCAATACCCCATTCCATATATGGCCAGGCAAGGAATTCAGATACATCTGCAGAGACTGTATGATTTGGGCATTCTCCGGTGAATCCGATCTGCTTGGAACACCCCTTTGTTGCCTGTAAAGAAACCTGGTTCAACTGATTACCGACCAGTACAAGATTTACGAAGGGTAAATAATCAAGTAGCAGATCTAGTAGCCCTCGTACCAAATCCATATTCAATCTTGGCTCAAGTCTCTCCTGTGTCAAAGTGGTACAGTGTCATCGATCTCAAGGATGCTTTCTTCTCCGTTCCGGTGGCTGAGGAGTGTCAAAAGATCTTTGCCTTCACATGGGAAAATGCACACACTGGAATAAAGCAACAGTACACATGGACTCGCTTGCCTCAAGGGTTCAAGCACTCACCTACGTTGTTTGGTGAGCAACTGGCAAAAGACTTGAAGACGTATCAAGTTATGTATGGGCCAGTAATACAGTATGTGGACGACCTTCTGTTGTTTCGAGAAACGTATCTTGAATGTGCAGTAGCCACCCTCCACTTGCTAAAGACTTTGTATTCAAAAGGATATCGTGCAAGCAGAAAGAAAGCGCAAATTTGTGAATTGGAAGTAGAGTATTTGGGCTTCCAAATCCGTGAAGGTACTCGTCGCCTCGGAATCTCTCGTACAAATTCAATAAGAGATCAACCTGTACCCACTTGTAAGAAGGAGCTCCGAGCGTTCCTCGGAGCCACAGGATACTGCAGACTGTGGATCGCCAACTATGCAATTATTGCTCAACCCCTATACGATAAGTTGCGGGGCAAGGAGGCAGAGTCTCAACCTTTCCAATGGGAAAGACACAAATTACAACGACTGGATCAACTGAAAGAAGCCTTGATTGAACCCCCCACACTAGGGTTACCAGATGTAATGAAACCCTTTCATCTATTCGTTGATGAGAAGAAAGGGATGGCCATTGGGGTATTGACTCAAACTCTAGGCTCTTGGGAACGACCTGTTGCATATCTGTCAAAAGGAATGGATAATGTTGCAAAAGGATGGCCAGGGTGTCTTCGAAGCATCGCAGCCGCATGCTTACTCATTCCAGAGGCAGTCAAATTAACCTTCGGACAAACTCTACAAGTAACAACTCCTCATACCATTCAAGGACTACTAGAAACTCATGGACCAAAATGGATGACTAACTCTCGTCTTGTAAAGTACCAAGCCCTACTATGTGAAACTCCCGAAATCCAAATACAAGACAGTAAAAACCTGAATCCTGCAACCTTATTGCCAGCCCCCAATCCAGTCAGCCATAATTGTGAAGAAGTTATGGCTACTGTACATTCCAGTCGACCTGATCTAAGAGATCAACCCTGGCAGGGAGCGTGGACTTTATTTACTGATGGAAGTAGCCAGGTTATTGATGGAGTTCGGTTTGCTGGTTATGCTGTCATTTCCGAAGACGACATCATCGAGGCTGAGCCTCTACCCCCAGGAACATCCGCACAAAAGGCTGAGCTGATCGCACTAACCAGAGCTTTGCAGTTGGCAGAAGGACAAACTGTAAATATCTATACTGACTCTAAATACGCCTTTCTTACCATTCAAGTACATGGAGCTCTATATAAGGAACGAGGATTTCTAACTGCTGAAGGAAAACAGTTAACTAACGCATCTGAAATATACAACTTGCTAGACGCTGTCTGGGCACCAAAAAAGGTAGCCGTCATGCATTGCAAGGCACATACAGGAAAGTCAGATCCCATTGCAAAGGGAAACCAATAGGCAGATAAAACAGCGAAAGAAGCGGCACGAGTGCCATCAATGCAAGCAGCTGCCAAGACTTGCCCACTCTTACAATTCCCAACTGAAAGTCCTGTTTATTCTGTCAACGAGAATGACTGGGCGCAGAACGAGCAGTTTCACCAACAGGACGGTTGGTGGGTTCTACAAGATGGTCAAATATGGATACCGGATGCAATTTCTTGGGCTATAGTTAAAGAAGCCCATGATCAAACCCACCTTGGTCGAGACTCGTTAATAAAACTATTGGAGAAAACATATTACATCAACAGAATTACTCAGCTAACAAAGCATGCGATTAATCAGTGCGTTATGTATGCAAAAAACAACCCTCGGAATGGACCTGGTGCACTCCTAGACGGTCTGGCTTAACACCTTATGAGATGATGTATGCCAGACCTCCACCTCTACCATCCTTTCCTGACTCTTTGCAAATACAAGGAGAAATGTCCCTCAGCAACCAACTCAAAGGACTACATGACACAGTAGTGGCCATCCGTAATTACACTTGTGAAACTGAACCGCTAGTCTTGCTAACACCCACTCATCCATTTCAAATTGGAAATTCTGTCTGGATGAAAGTATGGGATGAGTCTGATTTCCTCAAGCCACGATGGAAAGGGCCATATACTGTGCTATTAACCACACCTACGGCTGTAAAAGTCTCTGGATGTCCGTCATGGATCCACTGGACTCGACTCAAACCTGCTTCCACTCACTGGCAGGTCTCCAGGATAGGGGACCATAAATTAAGATTCTCCCAAGGCAGGCAGAAAGATATTCCTAAGTAAAAGTCTTAAGTAAACCACTGAAGAATAACTAACGTATCCATTTCTCTCCTTCTTTCAGAGACAATAATCCATGAAGCATTAAACTGTCTGCTCATAAGTCCTGAAGAATG
Source organism: Rhinatrema bivittatum (assembly GCF_901001135.1). Lineage (NCBI taxonomy): Eukaryota > Metazoa > Chordata > Amphibia > Gymnophiona > Rhinatrematidae > Rhinatrema > Rhinatrema bivittatum. The sequence continues at coordinate 33,000 of NW_021820947.1, forward strand.
CGGTATCACCCCGGCCTACGCCTCCAGATCTCTATTACCTCCTATTCTTTTTTCCAACTGTCAAAATATTTACAAGCCTTACTACTGATCTCATGCGCATCAACCACATCTCTTAAGCTGCCTCTGAGCAAGAATTGTACCGAATGCATCAAACTAATACGTAGTACAACTCAAGATGGATTTCAACTTGTCTCTACAATCATACATCAATCTCAACCTCCTCCTTCTTGTGCAACACAACCTGCCTGTGCATTAAATACTACCCAGGGATATCAATCCTTTCATCGATGTCTAGAGGGTAACAAAGTCATTTGTCATTCACCAACCACTCCCAAGTACTACAACATTACCCTCACCGCTGGGTTGCCAAAGAGCTATACCACCAGCATTGTACCAGAAGGAAAAGGAATCTTGTACTACATCAATTCAACTAAGATCCTCATAGGAGGAGGATCTAGCGTTACACTCACCTTCAATGCTTGTGAAGCAATTGATAGGCATCCCAACGCACTCCATTGTGGATCTCAATCCTGGAAAGATTCCTATGCATACAACCATAAATACCTTTGCCCCTACAATCGAGCAGCTAATCCATCTAGCTGGATGCCGTGTGCAGGGGACCTCTGTCTATCCGGATGGGCCTTGGTCTGCGACTACACTGGAGGAGGATATCATGGCTGCCACGGAATAGGCAGGCTTACTGAAGTAACTGGAAACATTGTGTCGTTGCAATGGCCAATCAGAGGCGAAGGATCTCCATGGCAGGATACTTGGGGATTCGGTATCGACGGAACTGGAAAAGACCCGATGACTTACATTACAATCACTCAGCGGAGAGACAAACCCCGTCCAATCATCCACCAAACCACTGTAGTTGGTTATCAATCATTCTTTGATAAAATATCCCACGTGACTGAGGAATTAAAGAAGCACACAATATCACATCAAGCAAAGAATATGTTTGTGAATTTGGCTGAAAATATAGCTCTCTCTTTGGAGGTCAAAAACTGTTTCGTTTGTGGAGGAACGAATGCCGGAGAGCAATGGCCATGGGAGGCCAAAGAAGTATTCCAATCTGATCTCAATATTCTGAATACTACTGTAACTTATACACGAAAAACCAATCCGTACGAATGGGCTCTCCAAACTGATGTCATTGGCCGACAATGTATATCCCGACAACATTCTAAATTATACAGCATACCCATTGGGAATTCCCCTTGCACAGGGGTCCTCACTGTCAACATGACCACTCATACCTGGTGGCAGACTGAGAACTCTACTATGCCTGCTCCCTTCTGGACTGAACCAACTCTCAATAAGACATGGACAACTGCTGGAGTACCCACTACTCCCTTCACCGCTCCTGATGGATATTATTTTGTATGTGGTTGAAGAGCTTATGAACTCTTGCCTACAAGTTGGTATGGAACTTGTTTCCTGGCAACGATTCGACCCAGTTTCTTTCTCTTACCAGTCTCAGCTGGGGAAACGTTAGGGGTCCCAGTCTATAGTCCAATGAAACCAAACAGACGTCGCAGAAGTAACAGTTACAATTGGAGACTGGAAGGACCAGGAATGGCCACCCGAGCGAATTGTGCAGTACTATGGACCTGCCACATGGGCAGAGGATGGTTCTTACGGATATAGAACCCCTATCTATATGCTAAACCGCATTATTCGTCTACAAGCAGTTTTGGAACTCCTAACCAATGACTCTGCCCTAGCTCTAAATATTCTAGCCAAGCAAAACACAAGAATTATTACAGCCGTTTATCAAAATCGGCTGGCCCTGGACTATCTCCTAGCTCAGGAAGGAGGTGTCTGTGGTAAATTTAACCTGTCTAATTGTTGTTTACAGATTGATGATAAGAGCAAAGTTATCGAGGACATTACCGATCGGATGGTACGCCTAGCCCATGTTCCTGTACAAACATGGACTGGAATTTTCGATTGGACGGCTTCCCTCCCCAACTGGCTTACATCGATTCCTGGGCTGAGAGAACTTTTCCTTCCTCTCGCATTCCTCATTATAACTTGTCTCTGCTTTCCTTTATGTCTCCCTCTTATTTTCAGGAATTTACGCTCAATGATTGAAAACATTGCTGATCGTAGAGCAGCTGCCCATGTTATGATGATGAACAAGTATGCTTCAGTTTCTACATTTCCCTCATCTGGTTCATCGGACTCCGACGATGATTCTGAAGATGAATACCTTGATACTAACCTATAATGCAACTTATTTCACTAACCAACCTGGGCCACTTTGTTAGCTAGGGTAAGCCGGGCTACAAAGGGGGGTGACACCAATAGGGTCCACCCGTCTCAAACCCGTGAAGAAACCAACAACCTGGCAACATCTTAGGGCGTGTCTGGAGTGCTGTGTGTATTAACTATCGTCTGTTTTTTTCAATTATTTCCCAGATACAAGTGATACATCTGCCTTCCATCGCAGTTGAAGTATCAAAGTGGGGAATGAAGGAGTTCAACTTCGTGAACATCTGAAGAATGAAATAACTTAAAATCTCTCGACTAACTAGGCCAGCAGTGAAACGCACGGCCATTTTGGATGTACTAACATTTGCAACGCAAACGGCACATAATGCGTAGTGACGCAGTTACGCACTAACATTTAGTGTAACGTGACTCCATTTTGGAATAATGATTTGTATTGTATTAATACGATCGCCGCTATAAAATGTCTAACACGTCAATTAAATGACGAAACAATAGTCTGATCATAAGCTACACCTACTAGAGGACCACGCTAGCAAATGCTTGTTCAGCAGTTTGTAAATTGTTTGTTCAGCAAAAAGTAAAACGCATGTGCAACAGATAAGAACTGTAAAGTGTATAAAAGTTTGCTCCTAAGGGGGCGTGGCATGCAGTTGTACTAAGCCCTTGTCTTAGCTGCATCTTCCTGGCAATAAAAGTCTATCTTTACGGATCAGTTGTCTGGGCCTCCTTACTGACTAAAAAGAGACGGTTACACCATCACCCTGTACATTATGAGACAGACACACACACACTGAGGCAAAGTGCAAGAAATGTGCAGGCCTTATCAGGAGCAGGAGGAGCGAGCCAGGCCACTGTGCTTCTTCTCCACCATCACCCTGCACATTGTGAGACAGACACACATACACTGAGGCAAAGTGCAGGAAATGTGCAGGCCTTATCAGGAGCAGGAGGAGCGAGCCAGGCCACTGTGCTTCTTCTCCACCATCACCCTGTACATTGTGAGACAGACACACATACACACTGAGGCAAAGTGCAGGAAATGTGCAGACTTTATCAGGAGCAGGAGGAGCGAGCCAGGCCACTGTGCTTCTTCTCCACCATCACCCTGCACATTGTGAGACAGACACACACACACTGAGGCAAAGTGCAGGAAATGTGCAGGCCTTATCAGGAGCAGGAGGAGCGAGCCAGGCCACTGTGCTTCTTCTCCACCATCACCCTGTACATTGTGAGACAGACACACACTGAGGCAAAGTGCAGGAAATGTCCAGGCTTTACAGCGTCTCATAGTTGATGATGTAGGGACGTAGAAAGTACCTATTGGCTGAGATACCATCTGAAGGTGAGTTTAAATACCGCCATGAGTAACAATATGGAGGATCAATCGTTGGGAAACGCTGACCGCATCGGGTGACAGCACAGAAGTATGGAGTGTATGTATAACAAGCAATAGATATAAATTTCAAGTGCAAGTTTTGCGATATCTAACTGTTTTATTTTATTTTAGAAAAAAGTTGAAATTGCCCCTGATTAAGCAATAAAGAAACACGAGCAGTGTCGGCCATATGATCACTCCTTCAGCGTTTTTGTCACTCAATACAAAAGATAAGTCGCATTCACATTATCAAATTTAAAAAAAATACAACCAAGACCGATGATTAAAAAATAGAACCACCACAATAAGAACATAAGAAAATGCCATACTGGGTCAGACCAAGGGTCCATCAAGCCCAGCATTCTGTTTCCAACAGTGGCCAATCCAGGCCATAAGAACCTGGCAAGTACCCAAAAACTAAGTCTATTCCATGTAACCATTGCTAATGGCAGTGGCTATTCTCTAAGTGAACTTAATAGCAGGTAATGGACTTCTCCTCCAAGAACTTATCCAATCCTTTTTTAAACACAGCTATACTAACTGCACGAACCACATTCTCTGGCAACAAATTCCAGAGTTTAATTGTGCGTTGAGTAAAAAAGAACTTTCTCCGATTAGTTTTAAATGTGCCCCATGCTAACTTCATGGAGTGTCCCCTAGTCTTTCTACTATCCGAAAGAGTAAATAATCAATTCACATCTACCCGTTCTAGACCTCTCATGATTTTAAACACCTCTATCATATCCCCCCTCAGTCGTCTCTTCTCCAAGCTGAAAAGTCCTAACCTCTTTAGTCTTTCCTCATAGGGGAGTTGTTCCATTCCCCTTATCATTTTGGTAGCCCTTCTCTGTACCTTCTCCATCGCAATTATATCTTTTTTGAGATGCGGCGACCAGAATTGTACACAGTATTCAAGGTGCGGTCTCACCATGGAGCGATACAGAGGATTTATGACATTTTCCGTTTTATTCACCATTCCTTTTCTAATAATTCCCAACATTCTGTTTGCTTTTTTGACTGCCGCAGCACACTGAACCGACGATTTCAATGTGTTATCCACTATGACACCTAGATCTCTTTCTTGGGTTGTAGCACCTAATATGGAACCCAACATCGTGTAATTATAGCACGGGTTATTTTTCCCTATATGCATCACCTTGCACTTATCCACATTAAATTTCATCTGCCATTTGGATGCCCAATTTTCCAGTCTCACAAGGTCTTCCTGCAATTTATCACAATCTGCTTGTGATTTAACTACTCTGAACAATTTTGTGTCATCTGCAAATTTGATTATCTCTCTCGTCGTATTTCTTTCCAGATCATTTATAAATATATTGAACAGTAAGGGTCCCAATACAGATCCCTGAGGCACTCCACTGTCCACTCCCTTCCACTGAGAAAATTGCCCATTTAATCCTACTCTCTGTTTCCTGTCTTTTAGCCAGTTTGCAATCCACGAAAGGACATCGCCACCTATCCCATGACTTTTTACTTTTCCTAGAAGCCTCTCATGAGGAACTTTGTCAAACGCCTTCTGAAAATCCAAGTATACTATATCTACTGGTTCACCTTTATCCACATGTTTATTAACTCCTTCAAAAAAGTGAAGCAGATTTGTGAGGCAAGACTTGCCCTGGGTAAAGCCATGCTGACTTTGTTCCATTAAACCATGTCTTTCTATATGTTCTGTGATTTTGATGTTTAGAACACTTTCCACTATTTTTCCTGGCACTGAAGTCAGGCTAACCGGTCTGTAGTTTCCCGGATCGCCCCTGGAGCCCTTTTTAAATATTGGGGTTACATTTGCTATCCTCCAGTCTTCAGGTACAATGGATGATTTTAATGATAAGTTACAAATTTTTACTAATAGGTCTGAAATTTCATTTTTTAGTTCCTTCAGAACTCTGGGGTGTATACCATCCGGTCCAGGTGATTTATTACTCTTCAGTTTGTCAATCAGGCCTACCACATCTTCTAGGTTCACCGTGATTTGATTCAGTCCATCTGAATCGTTACCCATGAAAACCTTCTCCATTACGGGTACCTCCCCAACATCCTCTTCAGTAAACACCGAAGCAAAGAAATCATTTAATCTTTCCGCGATGGCCTTATCTTCTCTAAGCGCCCCTTTAACCCCTCGATCATCTAACCGTCCAACTGACTCCTTCACAGGCTTTCTGCTTCGGATATATTTAAAAAAGTTTTTACTGTGAGTTTTTGCCTCTACAGCCAACTTCTTTTCAAATTCTCTCTTAGCCTGTCTTATCAATGTCTTACATTTAACTTGCCAATGTTTATGCTTTATCCTATTTTCTTCTGTTGGATCCTTCTTCCAATTTTTGAATATATACAATGTGGTAATTCCTCAGTGAGAGTAATTGTATGTTTTTAAAAAAAACTCTCATACACAATATATGAGGTCAGGTTGTATATAACAAATGAATTTAGTCCCAATCTAGTTGGAAAAATGTTGTGTGTTACAGGCTTTATCAGAAGCAGGAAGGTGGACCATGCCAGGCCACTGTGTTTCAGCTAATTCTCACAGCGGGATCACTTTATTACTCAGTCCTAAAGGAGGAAAGGCCTGAAAACCTAGCAAATTTAATAAACTCATTACCAATTTCAGTAAATACACGGAACAACACACTCTCGTAAGCACAATAAACTGAGCCTGTGCTTATCCTTCAACAAGCAACACTCATGATTAGAGGAAAGCAAGAAACCTCTGAGCGGAAAGGTGGGTGATAAGAAAAAGAAGATAAATAGAATATTTGCTTAGTTTTGTTGTATTTCAGTGAGTCTTATTAATTTATTATGTTTTAGTTTGTTATGCAATCTGTGGTTAATAGTGAAGGTATTTTTCAAAAGGATTAACATGCGTAAATCTGCTTTTGCAAATTGATACTTTTATGTGCATAGCGCCTCTGAAAATTGACTGGGAGGTCCATATTCAAAAGCATTACCTGGCTAACCCAAACGTTAGCCGGCTAATGAGTTAGGCAGCTAGGGGTCAATATTCAGAGCTGGCCGGTTAAGTATCTTAGCCAGTTAGAACTTATGCGGCTAAGTTACGCCGTATATTCAGTGTATAGCTGAGCGCCCAGCTGGATGATTCTAACCGGTTAAGGTCAGGCCCGCTCTGTGGCACATCAGTTAACCACATAAGTTGTACGGCTCACTCGCTCCACCCCAATCCACCCACAATTTAAGCGGGTAACTTTTTAGCCATATAAGGGATCTATACAGCTAAGCAGGGGCCACTGAAAGTGGGCGCATAGTCAGTGCCCGCTATTTAGCTGCAAGTTATCCTGTGATAGTTAAGGGTCTTCCTAGCTCGTGCTCCTTTATCTTGTGATGGTTGAGGATCTTCCTAGCTCGTGCTCCTTTATCCTGTGATGGTTGAGGGTCTTCCTAGTTCGTGCTCCTTTATCCTGTGATAGTTAAGGGTCTTCCTAGCTCGTGCTCCTTTATTCTGTGATAGTTAAGGGTCTTCCTAGCTCGTGCTCCTTTATCCTGTGATGGTTAAGGGTCTTCCTAGCTCGTGCTCCTTTATCCTGTGATGGTTAAGGGTCTTCCTAGTTCGTGCTCCTTTATCCTGTGATGGTTAAGGGTCTTCCTAGCTCGTGCTCCTTTATTCTGTGATGGTTAAGGGTCTTCCTAGCTCGTGCTCCTTTATTCTGTGATGGTTAAGGGTCTTCCTAGCTCGTGCTCCTTTATTCTGTGATAGTTAAGAGTCTTCCTAGCTCGTGCTCCTTTATTCTGTGATAGTTAAGGATCTTCCTAGCTCGTGCTCCTTTATTCTGTGATAGTTAAGGATCTTCCTAGCTCGTGCTCCTTTATCCTGTGATAGTTAAGGATCTTCCTAGCTCGTGCTCCTTTATTCTGTGATAGTTAAGGGTCTTCCTAGCTCGTGCTCCTTTATTCTGTGATAGTTAAGGATCTTCAGTTTCAGGGTAGGGGTTCTGTTTTCCAGCACGAGACAGGTGATGTAATATTTGCACTGCTGCTTTTCACAGCTCGAGTTGTTTCTGTTTGAATCCTGGCAGTTAGTGCTGTTAGGGTACAGCAGGTTTGCTCTGTGGCTTCCGAGGGTTTCTTTTGCAGGACTTTGTGTTACTTCACAAGATGTCTGGCAGTGGAGGGATGCTGTGTTATTACTGAGGTGACAACTGAATCTGTATATATTTTTTTTTATATGGTGAGCTGTAAGGGGTGATATCCCAGCTCTGCTTTGCACCCATTGTTGGATGGGGATAGTTGGAGGGTATTGAGGGGAGAAGAGTAGGAACTGGGGGGGATTGAAGAAGTGAAGATGGGAATTTGGGGCTGGGGAGAAAGGGAAATGGGCTGGGAGATAGGTGTAAGGAAAGGGGGGAACTGAAGGGTAGGTAGGAGTGAAAGAGGTGGTGGTAAAGAAGAGGTATCCCAGCTACCCCCTTATCTTCAGCTTAATTATCAAAATCTGGGAGGAGGGGGAGGGGTGTGGATGGAAAGGGATCATAGGCCCGTGTACCTCGCAATGCCTCTGCTGATATTACAATTTATTTAATTGCCTTGGGGGGGGGGGTTTGCATTATACATTTTATTGTGCCAGATCTCTTTGCTTGAATAGAGATGGTAAGTGGGCTGCTCCATTGCCAATTTTGCGCATTCGTATTTTTCACAATTTTCTGCTGATTTTGGCTACTGAACAGATGCTGCTGTTTTTCAAGCATATCTTATTCCACTTCTGATCTACATTATAGCATTATAGCATACCTTTTATGGCTTCAGCAGAGTTACTGATACAATACATGTATTTCTTGGTTGACGATCTCATATGTTTTACTTATTGTTTTTGTTCATGGTTATTCTGCAACTTGCAGTACAATAGGAACTCACTGGAGGTCCTGGGCGGCCTGGTGAACCTGGACGACCATCCCTGCCGGGAGCTCCTGGAATACCTGAGGGCCCTCCAGATCCTGGTTCACCAGGATCTCCACGGCTTCCTCTATCTGATGAAAAAAACGGATCTCCTTTCTCGCCCTTCAAGCCTGGAGGAGCTGCTTGCCCAGGAAAACCCTGGAAGAGACACAAAGATATTAAAATAATTAAGAAGGGAGCACCGGGTTCTCCGTGCTGTCATGAATAGGGGAGAGAAACAAAATTCACCACCAGAGATAATTCTAAGCAAACTCATCTATGTCCAACTCAGTAAACTGCTTTGCATCAACGAACTATACGCATTTTTTAAAGGTCTAATCCTCCTATTTTGGTCATGGTCTTAACATAATCATGTCCCCAGTAGGGTTGAGTAGCAAGACGTTAACTTCCACCCCTCCCTACCCCCACCATCCGTCACTCGATATTCTACAAGTTCTCAATCTCAGCCAAAAGACCAAGAAAGGACCATCCTCATAGCTGAGACCTAACACTTGGATCTGAGAACACCGTATCGAATAAGAATGTACATAACAAGTCACTCGAGGTTTGTTCAATGATAAACTATACTACCTGTAAACCGGGAACCTTTTTTAATTCCAAACAAATATAAAAAAAGCCATAATCTATGACACAACGAGGAAATGCTAGAGCTAGCTTTCGTGCTAATATTCAGGTGCATGTGTATACACCTCTACGATGGGGTTGTTTTATAACTCACAATGAGTTCGCTCTGGAAAGACTGCATAATGAAACCCAAAGTGGTTCACCTTCAAAATCCTTAGACACTCATCTCGTAATGTTTTGGGGTCTCGTCACGAGCCAGGCATCTCATCTTAGCAATGTACAGACAGACATTATGGGGGTAATTATATAACAGCCCACCTAAATTAGACAGCAAATACGTACATACGTCACAACAATTTTCAAAGCATAGCCTATAATTTTCACCTGTAATCTTCTTAGTAGCAACGAGAATCCTTCTCCAACTGTTCCTCTTAGCGCATGACAGGCTTTCAAGTGAAAAAGAACGGGGCTCTTCCATCCCTGGTACAAGCACAGTTCCCAGGTCAAGAGCAGAAGAGCTTACCCTGACTTACCAGAGTTCCTGGTGGCCCCTGAGCTCCTGTGGCGCCTGGGTCCCCTCGCAAGCCTTTAAAGCCAGGGAGCCCGTCCCGGCCTGGGACCCCAGGAGGACCGGGCCTGCCTGGGGGACCTTGATCCGTGTCACCTCCATCACATGCACAGGCACCGGCTGCCCCTGCACAACACGGTCAACAGAAAGGAAAGAGGTCAACGCCTTGTTAAAAGTAGAGGTGCTCCACAGCAGTCGTGGACTCAGAACTGGGAACAAACTTTGTGGACACCAACACAGTGCTTTGCTGTTGGATACTTACCATTCTCCTGAAAAGAAACAGGAATTCCAGATTTCACTTATTAAAATCATTCATTGAGCATCTTCAATATCAAATATTTCTTTATAAATCAGCAAAATCCCACACCAGCTGGCATCATATTTACAGGGCTACCAAAAAGCTTCAGGCAACTTTGGGACACAGCAGATGAAGACCAAGCGGCTCATCTAGTCCACCCCCTTCCTACTGCCGCAGGGCGTACCCTAGCAGGTGCTGGCTCCACTTTCATGCTCGTTGCCCGATGCAGCTGTACTGCCAGACTAAGCCCACTAGCAGAAGGGGAAGGGGAGGAGGAATACAAGCCAATGCTCTGAAAGGTGAATTTTAGAAACCCGGCGCGCGACAAAGTTGGGAGATACGTGCAGAAGTAGGGCTGGCGCACGCCACGCGGATTTCAAAAAGTGCGCGAGTACTCACGTATCTTCCGATACACGCTCACACTTTTTTTTTTTTTTTTTTTACACAAAAAGGGGGTGGGGCGTGGGCGTGGTTTGCACGGGGCGTGGTTTGCGCGGGGCGTGGGCGTGGTTTGCGCATAAGCGCGCCAGAGTCCCTAGCCGCGTGACTTTACTTCTGCTCTGGATGGCATGTAACCAATATAACAAAAATAAAAGCGAGGCAAGTCAGCGAGGTTTTAAGGTTTGGCACTAAAAGGGTAAACGGGAGGCTTATAAGCTGGGGAAGCTTAGGGAGTTCTATCCTTTAAATGGGTGAGAATTGGGAACTGACTGGGGAAACTGGTTGGCACACGTACGTACGTACCAAAATCCCCCCATATACGCGCGTACAGCCTGTTATATACCATGCGTGCATATATGCGTGCATGTTATAAAATGGCCGCATCGTTAGCGTGAGCCGGCATACGCGCGTACGTGTGAGCCTGCGCGGCCGATTAAAAGAGCAAACCCACAGTACCGGGTTCCAGAATTAGAGTAGCAGTCAGGCTACCCCCCTCCACCATGAGCTTTCTTACTACTACCTCTGCTATTCCAGGGATCTAGCGCCCTCCACATTCGGAAACTTCTCAAATGTCCACAAAACTACTGAAGGGAAACAGGTCCTGAGGTAATGTTGATGCATTTCAGCCTAAACATTCATTCTGTGCATTTACTGCCCCTCCTTATGATGTTAATACGCTCCCCAGTCCTCTCTTCAGGAAATCCCCCTTAGTTCAAGGCTGCACCAGAGCATTTCTTTCAATGGGAGGGCAAAAAAACGACAAAAAGTCAGGTTGCTTATTGTGAAACAAGAGCCTTAGAGGAAAAAAAAATGAGTTATTGCCTGGAAAATTCTCTGTGAAAAAACTGCCGCAGAAAAGACTCTGCAGTACTGGACTTGTGCAAAAAGCACTGAGGGACTTTGGCTCAATCCTTCCAGCTACTCTTTTGGTGAGAGATTCCCCCAGCCCTACTTCGTATTAGATTTCACCGGCACAGTTTATTCCTAGGGGAATATCAGGTGCAAGAAATAAAAGATGCCCCAACTGAAAACCATAAACGCAAATCCTCTTGCTGATATTTTACATCTTTTTGTTTTTGTTTTGGTTCAGTCATTGAATCTGGACACCTGAGCTCGGAGGCAGAAGAAGTTGGCCATTCTGCTCTGCTCGTCTACAGGGGAGACGACGACGAATGGGGAAAGCTTGCATGAAAGAAGAAGTCACCTTTAAAGCCCTTTGGTCCTAGAGCTCCAGGCGGTCCCCGTGGTCCAGGCTGCCCAGGTGGTCCAGGATCTCCTTCCCGTAAGCGCTGAGGTCTGAAGATGGGACCTAGAAAAGGGAGGGAAAAACCAATTACACCCGCGCCAGGAGAACCCAAGCAGCATTTCATTGCGCGCCGAGGTGAAGTTCATACACACAAGCATTGAGCAGAATGTGAAAGCTTTTTGACGATGACAGTATGGCGGCATCTACCTGGAGCAGGAAGCTGATCTGTAGCAGAGGTGAGCAGCAGAACTTCACAGCGCTAGCCAGAGCCTTCAGGGGATGAGAGGGAACCAGGACCCCTGGCTCTCAGACCTCTGGCTCTGCTGCGGGCTAAAGCTGATCAGGGATTACCCACCCCCCGCTCGCCCGGCTCAACCTGAGGGATGGCCCACGAAGGAACCTAACACCTCAGGTAGGGTCTTCTAACCTCTCTTCTTCTGTCCCTTTCTCTCTTCCTAGCTGCAGGTTTGCACCTCTACCATCTGCTGGAGACAGAGAAATACTGAGGGACTGCAGGTGGCATCTGTCCCTTCTTCCTTTACCATCTGCTGGAGACAGAGAAATACTGAGGGACTGCAGGTGGCATCTGTCCCTTCTTCCTTTACCGTCTGCTGGAGACAAATACTGAGGGACTGCAGGTGGCATCTGTCCCTTCCTTCCTTTACCGTCTGCTGGAGACAGACAAATACTGAGGGACTGCAGGTGGCATCTGTCCCTTCCTTCCTTTACCGTCTGCTGGAGACAGAGAAATACTGAGGGACTGCAGGTGGCATCTGTCCCTTCTTCCTTTACCGTCTGCTGGAGACAGAGAAATACTGAGGGACTGCAGGTGGCATCTGTCCCTTCTTCCTTTACCATCTGCTGGAGACAGAGAAATACTGAGGGACTGCAGGTGGCATCTGTCCCTTCCTTCCTTTACCGTCTGCTGGAGACAGAGAAATACTGAGGGACTGCAGGTGGCATCTGTCCCTTCCTTCCTTTACTGTCTGCTGGAGACAGAGAAATACTGAGGGACTGCAGGTGGCATCTGTCCCTTCTTCCTTTACCGTCTGCTGGAGACAGAGAAATACTGAGGGACTGCAGGTGGCATCTGTCCCTTCTTCCTTTAGCGTCTGCTGGAGACAGAGAAATACTGAGGGACTGCAGGTGGCATCTGTCCCTTCTTCCTTTACTGTCTGCTGGAGACAAAGAAATACTGAGGGACTGCAGGTGGCATCTGTCCCTTCTTCCTTTACCATCTGCTGGAGACAGAGAAATACTGAGGGACTGCAGGTGGCATCTGTCCCTTCTTCCTTTACCGTCTGCTGGAGACAGAGAAATACTGAGGGACTGCAGGTGGCATCTGTCCCTTCCTTCCTTTACCATCTGCTGGAGACAGAGAAATACTGAGGGACTGCAGGTGGCATCTGTCCCTTCTTCCTTTACCGTCTGCTGGAGACAGAGAAATACTGAGGGACTGCAGGTGGCATCTGTCCCTTCCTTCCTTTACCGTCTGCTGGAGACAGAGAAATACTGAGGGACTGCAGGTGGCATCTGTCCCTTCTTCCTTTACCGTCTGCTGGAGACAGAGAAATACTGAGGGACTGCAGGTGGCATCTGTCCCTTCTTCCTTTACCATCTGCTGGAGACAGAGAAATACTGAGGGACTGCAGGTGGCATCTGTCCCTACTTCCTTTACCGTCTGCTGGAGACAGAGAAATACTGAGGGACTGCAGGTGCCACTCTCAGATATGAGGCAGTGCCTCAAAGTTTTTAGTTCTCTGCCTTCGTCTGCTGGTAAGGATGCAGAACCCACTTGTCTGGACTGCTCTGGGGTACAAACAGGAAGTCGTGCTTAAAACTGCTACTGGAGAGTCCACCACTGCGTCATTAAATAACTGCTTCACAGAGGCACAGAGTATTTAGCATGTAACAAGTCTGCAACAGTCCTGAATTTTAGAAAATCATTAGACTGACAAAGTGGTGGAGTTTTTCTTGCCAGTATGTTTGCAACTCACAAAACAGGGTTTAATGTTAAAGAAAGCTCTAAATGAGATGACTCTTAGATTTCAATGCATTTGTGAAATGGGCATGAGGCAACAATATATTCACCTGTGGCAAGACTCTCAAATTATTTCTAAAGGCTAGAACGCCTCCATCTGACAATGTGGAAAGATTGAAAGGCATCCATACCAGTTACTCTACATTACTACGTGAATGACGGCAAACCCATTACAAACCAAAGGTTGTCTGGATTTCTTTCAGCAATAAAATAATGCTGTAATTTGAATGTAAACAGTGCCTTTCATCTGACTAGGGTACCAATGCACTTGACAATTTAATGTACTTTTGCAAGCCTTATTACATTCATCTGGCCAGGTGCAGCGATGAAGTTATGCAAATTGCAGTTTAAACTAGAAAAGCACATCAACCACTCACTGCAAGATGGCCCAATAAAACATCTTGAAATAAATATTCCCCAAAACATTTTTTTTTTAAATTTGAAAAGATTCTCCAGACCCCACTCAATCAGTTTGAAAGATTAACCCTTCTTTTCAAAAAGCTTTTATTTCCTTTTAAGCTCTGGTTTTAATTTGACTATGTGACGTGGGTCCTGTCTTATGAGCATGCTCTTCGTCATGTTCAAGCATTCTGATTGTCTCTTCACTTTAACAAAATAAATAGGAAAAGCAGCATTGCCCATGATAAACCTGGGCGCCTGTACTTACATCTGCGTCTAGCATACGACGGACGGATAGAAGGACGTACGGATAGAAGGACAGCACATTTAGCCTGTGCATAAACGGAGACTCTTCCCCTCCCCTGAGAGTCTGGTGACCTCCCCTCTTCTGTGTCTTTTAAAGGCAATAATTACAGCCATAAGGGGTCCACTTCCTTAGAAGCACAATCACTGGCTCCCTCCTTAGCCACTTTTATTAAGGGGGCTAAGACCCATGTCCTTATTGTAAAGATTAGCTGGAGAAGTGAATGAGAGGCACTGGGAGGTGGGAACTGCTTAGTCTATATTCTTGGGATGATGCTGTGATTTTTAATTACACTGTGGGTGGAAGTGGTTAATTAAGGGGGCTAAGACCCATGTCCTTATTGTAAAGGTTAGCTGGAGAAGTGAATGAGAGGCGCTGGGAGGTGGGAACTGCTTAGTCTATATTCTTTGGATGATGCTGTGATTTTTAATTACACTGTGGGTGGAAGTGGTTAATTAAGGGGGCTAAGACCCATGTCCTTATTGTTAAGGTTAGCTGGAGAAGTGAATGAGAGGGGCTGGGAGGTGGGAACTGCTTAGTCTATATTCTTGGGATGATGCTGTGATTTTTAATTACGCTGTGGGTGGAAGTGGTTAATTAAGGGGGCTAAGACCCATGTTCTTATTGTAAAGGTTAGCTGGAGAAGTGAATGAGAGGCGCTGGGAGGTGGGAACTGCTTAGTCTATATTCTTGGGATGATGCTGTGATTTTTAATTACGCTGTGGGTGGAAGTGGTTAATTAAGGGGGCTAAGACCTATGTCCTTATTGTAAAGGTTAGCTGGAGAAGTGAATGAGAGGCGCTGGGAGGTGGGAACTGCTTAGTCTATATTCTTGTGATGATGCTGTGATTTTTAATTACGCTGTGGGTGGAAGTGGTTAATTAAGGGGGCTAAGACCTATGTCCTTATTGTAAAGGTTAGCTGGAGAAGTGAATGAGAGGCGCTGGGAGGTGGGAACTGCTTAGTCTATATTCTTGGGATGATGCTGTGATTTTTAATTATGCTGTGGGTGGAAGTGGTTAATTAAGGGGGCTAAGACCTATGTCCTTATTGTAAAGATTAGCTGGAGAAGTGAATGAGAAGGGCTTTGGAGGTGGGAACTGCTTAGTCTATATTCTTGGGATGATACTGTGATTTTTAATTACGCTGTGGGTGGAAGTGGTTAATTAAGGGGGCTAAGACCTATGTCCTTATTGTAAAGGTTAGCTGGAGAAGTGAATGAGAGGCGCTGGGAGGTGGGAACTGCTTAGTCTATATTCTTGGGATGATGCTGTGATTTTTAATTATGCTGTGGGTGGAAGTGGTTAATTAAGGGGGCTAAGACCTATGTCCTTATTGTAAAGATTAGCTGGAGAAGTGAATGAGAAGGGCTTTGGAGGTGGGAACTGCTTAGTCTATATTCTTGGGATGATACTGTGATTTTTAATTACGCTGTGGGTGGAAGTGGTTAATTAAGGGGGCTAAGACCTATGTCCTTATTGTAAAGGTTAGCTGGAGAAGTGAATGAGAGGCGCTGGGAGGTGGGAACTGCTTAGTCTATATTCTTGGGATGATGCTGTGATTTTTAATTACGCTGTGGGTGGAAGTGGTTAATTAAGGGGGCTAAGACCTATGTCCTTATTGTAAAGGTTAGCTGGAGAAGTGAATGAGAGGCGCTGGGAGGTGGGAACTGCTTAGTCTATATTGCTGGGATGATGCTGTGATTTTTAATTACGCTGTGGGTGGAAGTGGTTAATTAAGGGGGCTAAGACCCATGTCCTTATTGTAAAGGTTAGCTGGAGAAGTGAATGAGAGGCGCTGGGAGGTGGGAACTGCTTAGTCTATATTGCTGGGATGATGCTGTGATTTTTAATTACGCTGTGGGTGGAAGTGGATGGGGGATGAGTGGGGAAGGGGGAGGGGAGTTTACTTCATTTTGTGATCTGCTTTGATGTCCTGGACGAGAAGCGTGAAATCAAATTGTATTAAAGAAATAAATCTGGCCCAGGACGTTGTGTCAGTATCTTCAAGGGCAAGCAGCAGGTAACCAAAGTCTTTGCAGTTTAAAAAAGCCAATATTCAAAAAGCTGGTGAGTGGAAGTGTTTACACCTTGGCGATGTGTCCTCGATATTCAGCTGCTAGCTGCCCGAGCTGAACATAAAGTTATCCGAGTAAGTGCCATCCAGCGGCTTACTGAATATTAGGGGGGGGAGGGGGGAGGTAGCAGCAGAGTAGCAGCCGACTGCAGCCCTAAAAATGTTAAATAATTCTAGCCCAAGACAATGGGCCCCCTTCCACCTCCCCAAAATGCTTACAAATATCATTATGGTCCAGTGGCCCCACCATCTGCTCTCCCAATGCGTAAAGTGGCCGAGCTCCCAAGCTGATAACCACCCTCCCTCCCCCTTCCGGCCTCCAACCCTGTGCCTCTGTGCTCTGCCCCACGCCGGCTGCCGGCCCAGGGCTTCAGCTTTCCTCCTCCTCCTCCTCTTCTGTACGGGCTGAGAGGAGGGCAGCTGCACAGCTTCTCTCTCTCCTGGCCTGTGGGGGCCCATGCATAGCTTCTCTCTCTCCTGGCCTGTGGGGGCCCATGCATAGCTTCTCTCTCTCCTGGCCTGTGGGGGCCCATGCATAGCTTCTCTCTCTCCTGGCCTGTGGGGGCCCTGCACAGCTTCTCTCTCTCCTGGCCTGTGGGGGCCCTGCACAGCTTCTCTCTCCTGGCCTGTGGGGGCCCTGCATAGCTTCTCTCTCTCCTGGCCTGTGGGGGCCCATGCATAGCTTCTCTCTCTCCTGGCCTGTGGGGGCCCTGCACAGCTTCTCTCTCCTGGCCTGTGGGGGCCCTGCATAGCTTCTCTCTCTCCTGGCCTGTGGGGGCCCATGCATGCGCAGCACACGCCGCCTCCTATTTCTGGCATGAGCGTGCCGTTATGGCCTTTGCTTTATGTGCATCCTGCTATGTAGGGCTTGAGGCAATTGCCTCTTTTGCCCATAGGAAAAATAGCCCTGAATGCTGATCACCCCCATCCTCTACCTTTAAAAAAAAGCTGTGTGCCCAGATTACCCTCCCCCACCCAATCCCCAATTAAAAGTGAGAGGGAGCAGAGGCTGTGACCTCCTCCCGCTGTGCAGAACAGCGAGTGCCGATAGCTCTGACAGCGACCACCGGCACTTAGTATTAGTTTTATTAAGTGCGGTCCAGGAAGGGAGCGACCCACGCTGAGAACTCAATGCCGCCTGACACTCGGTATTGAGCACAGCGAAGGCAGGTCACAGCTTCTCCTCCGCTGTGAACTGGGGGACACTTTTGGGGTTTCAGGGGTGGAAGTGTGTGTCTGTGTGTGTGTGAGGGGGTGATTTTAGCACATAATTTGTTGTTAAAGTTAAGGAATCGGGTGATAACCATCACTTGGCTGCAATGCAATGATTTTACACATTGGCTGGTAGGAAGGGGGTCGTTGGGTCACAGTTTTAATTTAAAGCATGTTGAGCAAGGGATTAGTAGGCAGGAGAGGGTCGCTGGCCCAGGTTAAAATTTGGGGAGGCAGGGGATGGTAGAGGGGGTGCTCGCCCCCTGCTCTGCTGCCAGTTTATTTTTATTTTTTAATACCTGGCTAACTTTAGGAAAATACTTTTTCCAGCCAGAGTTAGCTGGATACCTTTATCTAGCAGCTGGCACTGATAGTCAGAGCTAGACCAATAAAATTCAGCTGCCCCCACAACATCCCAGCGTGGCCTCTTTCTTTAGCCGGTACATTTTCACCGGGTTAAAATGTAATGGCTCAGTGGGGTGGGCATTCAAATCTTGGGATGTGTCCAACTAACTAACTCTGTAATCCTTTTGAGTATCGACTTTTAAGTGGACAGGTCTGTAAAATTAACTTTTTGGCACTTGTTTATCAAATTGAAATTATGGGCCCAATATTCAGAATTATCTGCTTATGTACCTTACATGGGATATTTAGGGGCACGATTAGGCCGCTGAACATCCCTGTAGAAATGGTCACTTAGCTGGATAAATCACATCCGGCTATGGAGCAGGCCTAATTTATCCGTCCAAACATCTGCACTTATTCGACTACAACAGACGGATAAGTAGCCCCTCCCCGATCTGCCCATTAGATATCCGGCTATCTATTTAACCAGATAAGTATTTATGTGGTTAAATGGCAACCGATGGTAACCTGAAACGTTTTGGAAATGCAAATATTTTCAAATGCATATTTGTGAACTAATGTAAACGGATTTGATATGTTCTCATGAAACATGGGCATATAAAATAAATAAATGGATATTTAGTGGCCGCCACTTAGCAGGATAAGTCGCTACTTATCTGCTGAATATCAGCAGTCCTGTGTTTAAGAAGGTGAGTTAGAGACGATATAAAGCAAATGTCCCCTAAGTGTACACGAATGCTAGAAGCTTGTTACATACTTGTTGAGCCTGGACGGCCAGGTTGTCCTGGGGGTCCAGGTGGTCCTGGTAACCCATCTAGCCCTGGAGATCCGGGTAATCCAAATTCCGCCCTCCCTGGGTCTCCTTGTTCGCCTTTCAGACCTGGGATCCCTGGAAATCCCTGAGTTCCTGGTGCACCTACAAAAAAAAACCATTTCCAACATTCAGAGTGGAAATTGTGCTTTCTTTCCAACTGCAGAGAAAGACAAAAGATTATCCCCATGAAGCAAAGTCGTATTTGATAGCAGCTCTTGTTAACATGCTCACTCCTGTGCCTCACCATTTCATTCACATGGTAAAGATGCTCCAGGCACACCAAGGACGATTCCTTCACCTGCAAGCAGGGTCTCGGGTGTTAGGACATTTGCTCTCTTCACTTGTTCGGTGCTTCCTCCCTTTCTAGCCACATCTCACCCGATGCTAAAACAACTGTGCAGGTAGCGCCCCCTCCTACAGCTAACATTCTGACGAGTGTCTCATGCAAAATAAAGAACGCCTTCTCAGTAAAGGGATCAGAACGAGCGCCTTACTAAAGATGTAGCTTGTGATCTCTCTAATGTTTGGGCCCTTGCCAGGTTCTCATGGCCTGGATTGGCCACTGTTGGAGACAGGATGCTGGGCTTGATGGACCCTTGGTCTGACCCAGTATTTATTTATTTATTTAGCAGTTTTCTATACCGACCTTCATAGTAGATAACCATATCGGATCGGTTTACATTTTAACAAAGGGTAAAACTGAGGTAACAATTCTGGTAAATAATAGATAACAAAGGAAAAGGAATAAGTCAAAGTTACAATCAACAAGGTATGGAAAACTTGGAGGCTTAAAGACAAGCTGGAAGGAAGATAGAGGCAGGTAGAATAAATATAACATGATACGAATAATTTAACGGGTTAGAGCATATGCTTTAACCAGGAAATGCCAGTGTCCATTGTTCAGTATGGCAAGTTCTTATGTTCTAACATGTTGAAGATTATCGCAGAACTAAGACACAGGACGCTCTAAAGCTGTTGGATTTAACAGTTATAGTCTGCACAGAAATAAAGGCCATTAAACAAGAAAACATGATGCAAGGTGATACCTTTTTATTGGACAGACTTAATACATTTCGGATGTAATGTTGTAACTGCCTGCATTGGCGTAAAGTCCACAAGTATCTTTTACCCAAGTACTTTATACCAAGTTTCAAAGTAAAATTATGCATGCGCTTTCACTTTGTCAAATTAACCCAGAATAACCACCTACTCACACTTACCCCTGCTAATCTGTGTAGGGAGTTCGTTTTTGTTTGTGTGCGTAAATGCCGGCAGCCTGCCCCTAGAAACGCCCCTCGTCACTGGGGGAAGGCGTATGCACATGAAAGCCTAGGTGTGCATGCATGCAGGCTGGGCTACTCTGCCAAAACCCATTTCTGGGGATAAAGTGCCATTTTATCCCTGGAAATGGCTTTGAAATTAAAATAACCCTCCCCTTTGACTAGCTTTCGTGAGTCAATGCTCCCTTCCTCAGGTCCAAACGCTAGAAAATAAAATAACCTTCCCCTTTGACTAGTTTTCGGGAGACACTGCTCCCTTCCTCAGGTCCAAACGCTAGAATGCTCCCTTCCTCAGGTCCAAACGCTAGAAAATAAAATAACCCTCCCCTTTGACTAGCTTTCGGGAGTCAATGCTCCCTTCCTCAGGTCCAAACGCTAGAAAATAAAATAACCTTCCCCTCTGACTAGCTTTCGGGAGACAATGCTCCCTTCCTCAGGTCCAAACGCTAGAAAATAAAATAACCTTCCCCTTTGACTAGCTTTCGGGAGTCAATGCTCCCTTCCTCATGTCCAAACGCTAGAAAATAAAATAACCTTCCCCTTTGACTAGCTTTCGGGAGTCAATGCTCCCTTCCTCAGGTCCAAACGCTAGAAAATAAAATAACCTTCCCCTTTGACTAGTTTTCGGGAGACACTGCTCCCTTCCTCAGGTCCAAACGCTAGAATGCTCCCTTCCTCAGGTCCAAAAGCTAGAAAATAAAATAACCCTCCCCTTTGACTAGCTTTCGGGAGTCAATGCTCCCTTCCTCAGGTCCAAACGCTAGAAAATAAAATAACCTTCCCCTTTGACTAACTTTCGGGAGACACTGCTCCCTTCCTCAGGTCCAAACGCTAGAAAATAAAATAACCTTTCCCTTTGACTAGCTTTCGGGAGACACTGCTCCCTTCCTCAGGTCCAAACGCTAGAAAATAAAATAACCTTCCCCTTTGACTAGCTTTCGGGAGACAATGTTCTCTTCCTCAGGTCCAAACGCTAGAAAATACGAGCGATTCACAATCCAGTGGGACCACTGAAAGGAGATGATCACCTTGCTAGTGGCTGAAAAGAATCGGTAAGTACTGCTTGGGGAAATTTGAGAACTTAAAAGTTTTGGAGAAGTAAACTATTTGGAGTATATTCTTTAGTGTGTTTGTAATAAATAGCTATTCAGAGAGTGGGCAAAAACCAGGAGTTTGTGTGTTTGTCTTTCCCTCCCACCATTAGCTTATCCTTTATAATTTATAGGCAGGTGATGCTTTCTCACAGAAAAAAATAAACAAAAATTAATCAGCCTTTTAACTTAAATTAGAAATTCCCCTCGCCTTATCAAGAGTTTAATCAATCTTTTGGAGGTCACTACCAGATAAATAGTGAATACACTAATACATTTAAAGGACCCTAATTGTATGCATCCCTACTCCCATAGCAACCTAAACTTAACTAGGAATTGAACAAATTAAAGATGAAGGCAGCAGTCCAGCAGCAAGAGGGGGGCCTCCCAGTCTTTTGCATCGAGTGTCACATGTATGATATTTTACCTGCCAGCGACCAGTTGTATGTGTGCATCTGGTGCAAAAAGGTCCTATCTTTCAGAGAACGAGTCCGATCTCTGGAGGCTAGAGTGGCAGACCTGGAGGAGCTGAGGCAGACAGAAAGGTATATAGATGAGACCTTCAGGGACATAGTAGCCAGGTCCCAACTTCAGACTGGCAGCCCTGGTGCTGCCTTGGAGGAAGAAGGTCTCATGATTGGAGAGCATCAACCAGGTGCAGCAGGAAAGGATCCTGTAGCAAGGACCTGCTCTCCAGGTGGTGCATTGTCCTTTCACAAGGAGGATGTGTCTCCCAGGGCTTCTACCAAGGAGGGAAGGGTCAGGTCGGCCAGAGTTAGTGATTTGATTATTAGGAATGTAGATAGCTGGGTGGGGCTGGTGGGTGTGAGGATCGCCTGGTAACTTGCCTACCTGGTGCGAAGGTGGCAGACCTCACGCGTCACCTAGATAGGATTTTAGACAGTGCTGGGGAGGAGCCGGCTGTCCTGGTACATGTGGGCACCAACGACATAGGAAAATGTGGGAGGGAGGTTCTGGAAGCCAAATTTAGGCTCTTAGGTAGGAAGCTTAAATCCAGAACCTCCAGGGTAGCTTTCTCTGAAATGCTCCCTGTTCCACGCGCAGGTCACCAGAGGCAGGCAGAGCTCCGGAGTCTCAATGCGTGGATGAGACGATGGTGCAAGGAAGAGGGATTCAGTTTTGTAAGGAACTGGGGAACCTTTTGGGGAAGGAGGAGTTTTTTCTGAAGGGATGGGCTCCACCTTAACCAGGGTGGAACCAGACTGCTGGCGCTAATCTTTAAAAAGGAGATAGAGCAGCTTTTAAACTAGAGCAAAGGAGAAAGCCGACAGTCGCTCAGCAGCGCATGGTTTTGAGGGAGGTATCTTTGAAAGATACTGATGACGCATTAGAATTAGGGCATCCCGACAGTGAGGTTCCAATAATTAGAAAAGTAGTCCAAGTGCCTGTAACTAAAAACTCACCTGAGCTAAAAGATTCCAATGTATCCTTGTCAACCGAAAAACAAACTTTGAAATGTTTGTAAGCTAATGCCAGAAGTCTAAGAAGTAAGATGGGAGAATTAGGATGTATAGCAGTAAATGATGACATAGACTTAATTGGCATCTCAGAGTCATGGTGGAAAGAGGATAACCAATGGGACAGTGCTATACCGGGGTACAAATTATATCGCAATGACAGAGAGGAGCAGTCGGGAGGAGGTGTGGCGCTTTATGTCCGGGATGGCATAGAGTCCAACAGGATAAACATCCTGCATGAGACTAAATACAAAATTGAATCTTCATGGGTAGACATTCCTTGTGTGTCGGGGAAGACTATAGTGATAGGGGTATACTACCATCCACCTGGTCAAGATGGTGAGACGGACAGTGAAATGCTAAGAGAAATTAAGAAAGCAAACGAGTAGTGCGGTAATAATGGGAGATTTAAATTTTGGCCTGCGTATTAGCTATGCGCTTGAACAGGTTTATGCCACTACTGGTTCATAATGGCCAAGTTGGCTTTATTCCCAATTGATTGGCAGCAGATAATGTCTGTAAAATTGTTGATATTCTTTGGTGGGCGCAAAAGGAAAATGTTCCTACTCTATTGTTATCTATTAATGCTGAGAAAGCATTTGATTTGGTACACTGGTCCTTCATATTTAAGTTAACAGAGGATATGGGAGCTGCTTTGATATGGGGCGTGGGACGAGACAAGGTTGCTCTCTTTATCTGCCTTGTTATTCGCTCTCGTTTTAGAACCGCTCACCACCAGAGTGCGTCAGTCCAACCAGATTGCGGGAGTCAGCTTGGGTGCTTTCTGCTCAGAGCTGTCTTTATTCCCAGGTGACATTCTGTTTACTATCACTGACCCAGATATTTCTTTAACAGGGGTAATGGCTGAACTGAGACAGTTCAGTACAGTCTCTATATTTTTAAGTAGAGGCTGTATGGGAAAATGGTTTTCCTTTCTTGAGGTAATGGATGTGTAATGAGAATGCAGGTGTGTGTGTGTGTGTGTAAAACGTAAGGTTTAAAAGTCACACTAACAGCTCCATTTTTAAACATCTAAGGCCCGATTTTAAAAGCCGGGGGATCATGTGAATGGCTGGAACTTGCGTGCGTTGTGCGCATTTTAGAACAGGCCCGGCCTCGCATGTAATCCCCGTTACATCAGAAGTGCTGGGCCCTGCAAAAGGGGTGGGCCAGGTGGGTGGGCCTGGACAGCGCCATTAGGCGCCAGCTGGCATGTGGAGGTTACTTCTGCTCCTGAGAAGCAGTAAGTATAAAATTAAATAAAATGGGGAAGGTTAGGATTTGTTTAGGGATCAGGGAGGAGAGGGGAAGAGGGAGGAAGGATAGGATTCGAGTAGGAAAGTTCCCTTCCAGTCCGCTCCTTAATGGGAGCGGACTGGGAAGGAACTGGGCAAAGGCCCGATCACTTCGCCGCACGTACCTTAGAATATTACCCCCCACCTGCCCATGCGCGCATATTATAAAATGATCGCGTCTATGTGCACGCAACAGGAAGCTCGCACACATGGACGCACACACGCTCCTTTTAAAATCTACCTTTCTCTAAGCAAGAAAGGTAACCAAGTCATTTTAGTCAAATTTTCAACCAAACCTAGCCAGCCAGGTTTTTGACTGAAAAGTCACTGCTCTTTAGCCGTACAAAATTTGCTTTGCTAGATTTAGGACAAGCTATTCCTCCATGCAGAGTTAATTGGGCAACAAAAGGCAAGCGCTGACAACCAGCACTGCAGGCTACATCCCACCCTCCTGTTAAGATTAGTGGGTTGGTCGACCCTTGGCCCGTGGTAGGAGTTGTTACAACCTGTGGGGGGGAGGCCCACACAGACGGGAGGCAAGGTCAGGCACGGCAGGGAGCTCTGGGTAAGACTGTGGAGAGATTCCCCAGTAGACGCTGCCGATAACACCTTGACTGAGACCCCCAGAGGGGAAGGCACCAGGCAGGCCATAGAGTGGGAAGCTTGAGACTGGCATGCAGGAGGAATAGCGGAGACACCCCCGAGGGGTGGAGCTGTGGAGCCAGGGAGGTGCAGCTGGAGTGACACAGGCTAACCCGTGGAGCAGGGAAGCTCGAGTCAGGTCTCCGATGATGACGTATGTAGCCCCAAGGAGCGGGGAGCACAGGCAGTCTCTGTAGTTACCTGAACCTCGGTATATAAAGTTATAAATAAATAGATAGAGAAGCACAGCCCTGAGGAGCGGGAAAGTGCAGGTCGTCTCGTAGCATGGAGGCACGACCCCAAGGAGCGGGGAGGTGCGGACAGTGACAGTAAGCACAAGGACACTGTCCCAAGGTGTGGGACGGCGCTGAGAGTCTCTTGAGAAGTAGAGAGATGCAGCTCCGAGGAGCGGGGAGGCGCTGACGGTCCAGACCGCACGTAGGCACAACCCTGAGGAGCAGGGAGGCGCTAGAGTAACTCCCGAGTGGTAAGGGTATTCCAGGGGCAGCCCCACGGAGCGGGAAGCCTTGCAGAGTAGGACTACAGGAAGCGCAGGGCCAGTGCGAAGAGAGGGGAGGCCAGGAGACAAAGTCCCCATGAGAGCGCTACTGGCCCCTGAGGAGTGGGTACCAGACAGAGTCCAAGATCCAACGGAGTCGAACAGCGTAGCCACCGGAACACGGAACAGGAGCTAGTAGAGACGTACGGAACCTGTTGCCAAGTCCGCTAGCTGAGGGCGAATGTAGAGCGTAAGTAACTTGATCCAATGACATCATCAAGTAGGGATGCTCCCGAGGTTCCCGCCGAAGAGGCTTCAAAGGAGGGCCCAGTGATGCGCGAGCGTGCCTAGGAAGGCCCTAAGATGACGTAGCTGGTGGCGGCATCTCGGCCGCCACAAAGAGCCATGGGGAATGTGGTGGTAGAGATTGGCCTGTGTCGTGAGCAGACCCGGGGAGGACTGGAGAACAGTGCAGGATGTAAGCGCGGTCTGTGACCGACAGGCGACTGACGGGCATAACACCCCCATAATTGCATGATGGATGTGCCTTCCGTGTTTAGCCGGTCATGGAGGGTGGAGGAATCTTTAAATTGTTAGATTTCAACAGCTAACTCCCACAGTTAGCTGCTTAAAGCTTTAGAAAAACCAAATAAGTCAGAGGTGGCTTTTCATGCTGTTCTTGCTATTTCTAGAACAATAAAACCAATTAAAAAAAAAAAAAGAAAGGTGGAAGGAAGGTCAAATGATTACCAGCATGGCTAAGAAGTGAGGTGAAGGAGGCTATTTTAGCCAAAAAAAATCATTCAAAAACTGGAAGAAGGATCAGTCAGAAGAAAATAGGATAAAGCATAAGCATAGCAAGTTAAATGTAAGACTTTTCCTCCTCCCAGTTCAAGTGCCCCTGTTTTATTGTAACTTTTATTCACTTTTTCACTCTTCGCCTATTGTTCACGTTGATGTTAATGTTATTGCACCGCTGTTTATTGTAAACCGATACGATATGATTGGTATCATGAGTGTCTGCATAAAAAAGCCCTAAATAAATAAATAAAATAAGACATTGATAAGACAGGCGAAAAGAGAATTTGAAAAGAAGTTGGCTGTAGAGGCAAAAACTCACAGTAAAAACATTTTTAACTATATCCGAAGCAGAAAGCCTGCGAGGGAGTCAGCTGGACCGTTAGATGATTGAGGGGTTAAAAGGACACTTCACGAAGATAAGGCCATCGTGGAAAGTTTAAACAAATTCTTTGCTTCGGTGTTTACTGAAGAGGATGTTGGCGAGATAGTTGTTCTGAAGATGGTTTTCATGGGTGACGATTCAGATGAACTGCAACCAAATCACGGTGAACCTGGAAGATGTGAAGAGTTACAAACTGAAGAGCTGTAAATCACCTGGACCAGATGGTATACATCCCAGGGTTCTGAAAAAACTAAAAAATGAAAGTTCAGACTTATTTCAATTAATCTGTAACCTATCATTAAAATCAGCCATTGTACCTGAAGACTGGAAGGTGGCCAATGTAACCCCGATTTTTAACAAGGGGTCCATGGGTGACCATGGGTGATTCAGGAAACTATAGACTGGTGAGCCTGACTTCAGTGTCAGGAAACATTTTGGAAACTGTTAAAAAGAAAAAAATTACAAAAACATTTAGATAGACATGATTTAATGGGACACAGCCAGCATGGATGTACTCAAGGGAAGTCTTGCCTCACAAATCTCCTACATATTGTTGAAGGGGTGAAATAAATATGTGGACAAAGGTGAACCGGTAGATGTGGTGTTATTTGGATATTTAAGAAGGCATTCGACAATGTCCCTCATGAGAGGCTTCTGAAAAAGCTAAAAAGTCATGGGATAGGAAGTGATGTCCTTTTGTGGATTACAAACTGATTAAAAGACAAGAAAACAGAGAGTAGGATTAAATGATCAGTTATCACAGTGGAAAAAGGTAAACAGTGGAGTGCCTCAGGGATCTGTACTTGGACCGGTGCTTTTTAATATATCTGGAAAGGGTTAATATATCTGGAAAGGGGTACAAGTGAGGTGATCAAATTTGCAGATAACACAAAATTATTCAGAGTAGTTAAAACCCAAGCAGATTGTGATAAATTGCAGGAAGACCTTGTGAGACTGGAAGATTGGGCTTCCAAATGGCAGATGAAATTTAATGTGGACAAGTGCAAGGTGATGCATATAGGGAAAAATAATCCATGCTATAATTACACAATGTTAGGTTCCATATTAGGTGCTACAACCCAAGAAAGAGATCTAGGCATCATAGTGGATAATACTTTAAAATCATCGGCTCAGTGTGCTGCAGCAGTCAAAAAAGCAAACAGAATGTTAGGAATTATTAGGAAGGGAATGGTGAATAAAACGGAAAATGTCATAATGCCTCTGTATCGCTCCATGGTGAGACCGCACCTTGAATACTATGTACAATTCTGGTCGCCGTATCTCAAAAAAGATATAATTGCGATGGAGAAGGTACAGAGAAGGGCAACCAAAATGATAAAGGGGAATGGAACAGCTCCCCTATGAGGAAAGACTAAAGAGGTTAGGACTTTTCAGCTTGGGGAAGAGACGGCTGAGGGGGGATATGATAGAGGTGTTTAAGATCATGAGAGGTCTTGAACAGGTTAATGTAAATTGGTTGTTTACTCTCTCAGATAATAGAAGGACCAGGGGGCACTCCATGAAGTTACCGTAGCATGGGGCACATTTAAAACAAATCAAAGAAAGTTCTTTTTCACTCAGCGCATAGTTAAGCTCTGGAATTCATTGTCAGAGGATGTGGTTACCGCAATTAGTGTAACTGAGTTTAAAAAAACGTTTGGATAAGTTCTTAGAAGAAAAATCCATAAACTGCTATTAATTAATAAGCAATAGTAGCTTGAGATCTATTTAGTGTTTGGGTAATTGCCAGGTACTTGTGACTTGGATTGGCCACTGTTGGAAACAGGATGCTGGGCTTGATGGACCCTTGGTCTGACCCAGTATGGTATTTTCTTATGTTCTTAAAGTACATTACAGGGCAGTGAGAAGGGGAAGAAGGATTTTGCTTTGTTTTTTGATGTGTTAGAGTGATAAGAAGATCACTGAAAATTATGCCTCATAGTGAGTTTAAAATTCCAAGTCTCTTTTAAGTGCTTTTATTTCAGTATCGAAGGGTTGGATTATTTTAATTTCAAGAGGATAATTTTCAGTCCACAACGCAGAACGTCTGCATGCACATTGTGTATAGGATTTTCAAAGTGAACGTCCACGCATAAGCTTGCTTTGAACATCCTGGGGTGACTGGCCCAGCGTGCACCCAAATTACCTTGCATAAAGTTCCTCTTCGTGAGGAATAACTTACACCCAGAGAGGGTTATTTTAGAACTGTGCATGTAGAGAGCTAAAGTCTGCAAGCAGGAAACAGGGATGTGCATTTGTTTAAAAAGAAAGTGCAAAACACGACGAATTTAGGGGGCTCTAAACCGAAACAGGGGCCCCTGAATAAAACGAACCTTATATCAGGCCTAGGTCTAGGCCTGGTCGAGGCCTTGCCTAAGTTATAAGCCAAGGCCCAAAGCAGGGGCCGCAGCCTATGCCTGAGCGCAAGGCTGGGCCCTCAGCATAGACTGAAGCTGGGGCCTCACCTAGGCCCAAGTGCAATGCCAGGGTCTCAGAGGAGG
Source organism: Rhinatrema bivittatum (assembly GCF_901001135.1). Lineage (NCBI taxonomy): Eukaryota > Metazoa > Chordata > Amphibia > Gymnophiona > Rhinatrematidae > Rhinatrema > Rhinatrema bivittatum. The sequence goes on from NW_021820947.1 coordinate 61,837, forward strand.
CACAGGCTGACAACGAAGCCTCGAACACGACTCCTGGAACCCTTTTTAAAATTTGTGTAACACTGGCCACGTCTTCAGGTAGTGTAGCTGATTTTAATGATAGCTTACAGATTACTAATAGTAGGTCTGCAATTTGATATTTCAGTTCTTTCAGCACTCTGGGATGTATTACCTTCTGGTCCCAGTTGATTTTAGTTTGTCAATTTTCCCTATTGCATCTTTCAGGTTCACTGAGATTTATTTCAGTTCCTCTGAATTATCATCTTTAAATATCACTTCTGGCATGACCAAAGCAAAGAATTCATTTAATCATTTTATTAAATGTTGCTGCACGTTCTCAGTCACTCCTTTGCATATTTATATTTCCCCTGTTCTGCAGGACCTCCATTGGCTTCCAATTGAGCAGAGGATAAAGTTTAAAACTTTAAGCTTGGTCTATCAAGTCTTGAATGAAGATCGCCCTAGATATTTGAAGAAGTTGCCTGTAACCTACAGTCCTATTCGTGATTTGCGTTCATCTCGCCAACTTTAGTTATCGGTTCCTGCCATTAAGGCAACACAATTACAGGAGAGTAGTCGCTCAACATTCTCTCAGGTTACTCCATTACTTTGGAACCATCTTCCTGTGGAGCTGTGTCTGGTTCAGGATTTTAAGAATTTTAGGAAACATTTAAAGGACTATCTGTTACAGAGGCTTTTCAACACCTATACATAAGATTTACTTACTGTCTGTTCTATTGTTTATTTGGAGGTTTTTTACATGCTGTGTTTGTTATTATTTTATCAGTGATATATTAATTATTTGATTTTTTTTTTTTTTTAAATGTTGTAATCCACTTTGAGCAGAGGTTCTCATATAAAGGCAGAATATAAATTAATGAAATAAATAAATAATATAAATAAATCTCTGTGCTAAGGCTTTGTCCTCCTTAATGCCTCTTTTATCCCTCGATCATCCCATGACTCCCTCATGGACTTTTTTTTGCTTCAAATGTATCTGAAAAAGTTTTTATTATGAGTGTTTGCTTCCACCACACGCCTTCCTTATCAATGCATAGGCATCTGACTTGCCTGGGCTTATGCTGTTTCCTGTCAATGAAATCTCTTTTCCATTTTTTTTGACAGATGTTCTTTTGGCTATTATAGCCTCTCTTACCTCATCTTTTAACCATGCCAGAAGTCACTTGGCATTCCTTCCATCTTTTTAATGCATGGAATACATCTGGTCTGGGCTTCCAAGATGGTATTTTTAAACAACATCCATGCTAGATATAAACTCTTAACCTTTGCAGCTGTTCCTTTCAGTTTTTTAAACTAACCATTTTCCTCATTTTACCATAGTCTCCATGTTCAAAGTTAAATGCTATCACATAGATTTCTTTAGTGTCATCCCTCCAGTTATCAAATCAAATTTAGACTAAAATAGCTCTCTATCTTGTTGGTTCTTGTACCATTGATTTCATCTAGAAACTTTACCTCCTTAGCATGTTCTGTGTCAATGCTGGGATAACTGAAATCACTATGCTTCTGATTTTGCTAGCTTTCCTAATTTCTATTAGCATTTCGTTGTCTGTCTAATCATTGCGGTAAGGTGGACGGTAATATACCCCCACTGCTATTCTATTCCCCTTCTCACATGGAATTTCTATTCATAAAGATTCAACATTGCATTTTGTTTCCTGCACAACTTTCATCCTATTTAACAGAGCACCACCCCTCTACCAAGTTCAACCATCCTATCATTGCGAAATAATTTGTACCCTGGTATCAGTGTCCCATTGGTTCTCCTCCTTCCACCAGGTCTCTGAGATGCCAATTATATCTACCTCCTTCATCCAGTGCTATACACGCCATCTCTCCCATCTTATATTTTAGACTTCTGGCATTTGTATATAGACATTTCAAAGTATGTTTCTTGTTTGTATTAACAACTTGCACATCAGTTAACAGGGGTAAATTTGGAGTCTTTCTGCACATTACTTAAAGGCACCTAGTTCACTTTAGCATTTGTTGCAACCTCTCTATCGGGATGCCCTAATTTCCCTGTTCTGTTCGTATTCTTCAAAGACCCATCATTCCGAACCATGCACTGCCGAGTGACTGTCGGCTTTCTCCTACCATCTAGTTTAAAAGCTGCGCTATCTCCTTTTTAAAGGTTCCACTCTGGTTAAGGTGGAGCCCATCCTTTTGGAAAAGTCCCCCATTCCCCAAAATGAACCCAATTCCTAACAAATCTAAAACCCTCTTCCCTGCACCATCATCTCATCCACGCATTGAGACTCGAGCTCAGCCTGCATCTGGGTTTCTATGTATGGAACAGGGAATATTTCTGATAATGTAAGCCCTTGAAATTCTGGACTTTAGTTCCCTAAAAGCCTAAATGTAGCCTCCAGAACCTCCCTCCTGCACCTTCCTACGTCATTGGTGCCCACATGTACCACGCCAGCCGGCTCCTCCCCAGCACTCTCTAAAATCCTATCTAGGTGGCATTGTGAGGTCCGCATTTGGCATTTTTTGGACACTAACTTTTATACATTCATCAGGTTGGACTAGCAAATGAAAATTTGGCTGTTCCTTGACGTTTGATGCCACTCACTCAAATTATTTTTGATTGTTAAAAAGTTTTTTTTGGTTTTTTTTCAATTATAGAAACTGCTTTCTCACTTTAGGATATTTGAAAATTATCCCCCCAAAGTCTTACATTCCTGGATTATCCTGAATTTCCCCTTTAGTTTCCTCATCGTATGGTCTAGTCCTGGAAAATGTTCCCTCCCTTACAGAGGTGTTGCCTTGATATTCTTTGTGATGTGCACTTTTGTGCCTGTCTTGGTTTATTCTGGTCTTTAACCTCTGGCCTGTTTCACCAATGCAGCAACCCTTTATTTCCATGTGTACAAGTGGATTAATGTGGCAGTCACACTACTTTATCCATCGTCATAGTTTGAACTCAAAATGATGCCATTCCCAGTCCAGATTTCTCTCCAGATGCCTTCTCTGCCCCTTGAGATAGAGCAGGAACTGCACCAAAACCACAGAAAACCCTGAAGGACCCAACAAGGGATTAGGACTCAAGAAGGAAATGGTTTCAGTTGTGCAATGATCTTCAGATTAGAGGTAACTATAAAAGAAGGCATTTTAAAACAGATCTCACCTCCTCAAAGAAGACAACATAATATTTTTGCATCATACACTTTTCAACCTAGCCATTTTTAACAATGAAACAATGATGCCTGAGCTTGTATTTGGCTACAATAAAGCGTCCCAGTATCTGCTCTGAGAACTCTTAGGACAATACGGATTCCCCAGTTGGAAAAACCTTCATCTACCACAATGGAATCTGCAAGCTACACTTACCTTGAATTTGTGCAGGAAAACCTGCAGGACCAGGAGCACCGGGAAAGCCATCAAATCCATCATCTCCTCGAGACCCTGTGGCTCCTGGAACACCCGGATCTCCTGGAGGACCTATCACAGGAGAAATAAGCACAAAACGGGAATGAGACTTCATGTCCAATGACTATTCTAGCAGTCCATAAACAATCTGAGCACCATTTGCACAGACCCTCACTGAAGCATTTGATTTGAAAATTGCATCTTAAAATATTGTATGATGCTAATTCAACAACTGATCATGCATTCAGGGGAGGATCGGCCTATTGGGGGATCGGGCATCCCCCAGTGGGCCGATCACTCCAGTCACGTGGTCTGACGTGCGCGGCCGTGACAGAGCCGCGCTCGGCAGACCACGTGATATGTCCTGGGCCGGCCTGGGCGGCGAATACCCGGGCCGGTACGACATCGTGAATCTGCCGCTGCATGCATTGCATTTTACAATTATTAGATCTTAAAAAAAAAAAAAGTTAACAAAAAGGCATGTGCAGAAGTCTTTTGATAGTCACATATGATGCAGAGATATGAGCAAGCTCCTTTTTTCAAAAGAAATAAACAGTATTTTATTTTTGAAGTTCTACAAAGTCTTGCTTGCTCTGCAGCGTGGATGATTATGTAGACAGGAAGAGCTGATAATTTATGATTACTCAATTTAAGGGACACTGAACAAGTTTTATAAATATTTTTTTCATCATGTGTAATTCTGACCTTTGATGAGAAATTTTGATTTTGCTGAGCACAGAATAGCCCACAGACTTTCTTGTTGGTTGCTGTATATACGTATCCAATGGGTTGATATAGCAGCAACATACCTTTTTCTTCTCACTGTATTATATTTCTAAACAGTCAGACCTTCTGTGTTTTACATAGTTGTTTGAATATCAAACCGTAGAAAACCCCAATTTTGGGCTTTCAGCTCCATCAGAAGCAGAACCTACTAGGGCTGCAGTACCATGAGCCTTGAGTTTTCCCTCATTTCTCTTTTTTTTTTTTTATTAACAATTTCCCCCTTTCCATGTAGCCCAGCCCAGCCCAGTGACAGCATTCTGCTAGGGGCTACAGATCAGAGCGACCTTCAGAGCCCGGTTTATGTGTGCAATAGTCTGACAGTTAGAATGGCCATTGCAGTTGGCGTCTGGATCATTAGGAAGGTAGATAGCTGGGCGGCGGGTGGATGTGAGGATCACTTGGTTACTTGCCTGCCTGGTGCAAAAGTGGTGGACCTCATGCATCACGAAGATAGGATTTAAGATACTTTTGGGAAGGAGCTGACTGTTGTGGTACGTATGGGCACCAATGACAGGAAAATGTGGGAGGGAGATTCTAGAAGCCACATAGTAGAGGTAATTTTCAAACAGATTTACACACTTAAAACTGGGTTTTACATGTGTAAATGCACTTTACCCTTGTAAGCGGGCTTTTGAAAATTGACTACAATATATGCCATTGTCTATACGTTTTACCCATGTTAAGTGCACTTAACGTGGGCAAATGGCTTTTGAAAATTGCTATGATAGCAGAAGTACATATGTAACTCCTTTGAACATGACCTTAAGTTTTTAGTTGGCAATCGTGGCTTTCGACACTTTATGTCCCTTTTTGCACCACTTCACAGCACAAAAATTTGATCTGATAACTGGAAGCTGTTAGCAACATTAAGATACTGCAACAATGCACACTTGACATCCAAAAACTGCAACTGTTTCACATGAGACTCCGTAGCCTCAAAATTTAGGAAAACCAGGAGCTCCACTAATTTAAAAGACTTTTGGGAGAAAGGCTAGAACCATCCCCAAGGAAACTCCCGAAACCAAAATCCTCAAGAAAGGATCTCTACATGACAAAGCTTGAAGCTCCGAACTCCTTCTGGCAGAACAAATTGCCACCAAGAAAACCACCTTCAAAGTGAGATCTTTGATAGTAGCCCTTCTGACAGGCTCAAACGGTGCCACACACATTCCTCTCGGGACTCAGTTAAGGCTCCAGGTAAGCAGAACTTCTGAAGTGGGGGGGTACAAAGGCTTCGACCCTCGAAGAAAAAGCACCAATTCTGATGTGCAGTCAGAGTCACCCCATAAACCTTGCCACGAAGATAACCTAAGGCCACCACCTGAACCTTGAGGGAGTTAGAGGACAAACCCTTCACCAAAATCTCTTTGCAAGAGCACACTGTTTGCTTTTTTGACTGCCGCAGCACACTGTCGGTACAGTGTGCTGCGGCAGTCAAAAAAGCAAACAGAATGTTGGGAATTATTAGAAAGGGAATGGTGAATAAAACGGAAAATGTCATAATGCCTCTGTATCGCTCCATGGTGAGACCGCACCTTGAATACTGTGTACAATTCTGGTCGCCACATCTCAAAAAAGATATAATTGCGATGGAGAAGGTACAGAGAAGGGTTACCAAAATGATAAGGGGAATGGAACAACTCCCCTATGAGGAAAGACTAAAGAGGTTAGGACTTTTCAGCCTGGAGAAGAGACGACTGAGGGGGGATATGATAGAAGTGTTGAAAATCATGAGAGGTCTAGAACGGGTAGATGGGAATCGGTTATTTACTCTTTCGGATAGTAGAAAGACTAGGGGGCACTCCATGAAGTTAGCATGGGGCACATTTAAAACTAATCGGAGAAAGTTCTTTTTTACTCAACGCACAATTAAACTCTGGAATTTGTTGCCAGAGGATGTGGTTAGTGCAGTTAGTATAGCTGTGTTTAAAAAAGGATTGGATAGGTTCTTGGAGGAGAAGTCCATTACCTGCTATTAAGTTCACTTAAAGAATAGCCACTGCCATTAGCAATGGTTACATGGAATAGACTTAGTTTTTGGGTACTTGCCAGGTTCTTATGGCCTGGATTGGCCACTGTTGGAAACAGGATGCTGGGCTTGATGGACCCTTGGTCTGACCCAGTATGGCATTTTCTTATGTTCTTAAGAAAGCAAGAACATGTGCTATGGAAGCACGCATAGGGACAACCCTCTGCCCCAATCCTCCAAAACTCTCCAGATGCTTGCATACGCCAAGGAGGTGGCAGTCTTTCTAGCTTGCAAAAGAGTAGCGAAAACATCCTAGAGAAACCTTTGTCTCTCAAGAGTTTCCTCTCAAAGCAAGCCGCAAGACAGAAGCAGGCCGCCCGATCTGAAAATATGGGACCTTGATGGAGAAGCTGAGGTAAATGGCCAAGTTTCAAAGGGTTGCCCACTGCTAGATTGATTAGATCCGCACAACAAGGCCTCTGAGGCCACTCTGGAGTGACCAGAATCACGTCTCCCGAATGAACTGCCACCTGATGCAGGATCCTGCCCACCAGCAGCCATAGTAGAAACACCTACTGCAGAATGTCACGCGGCCAAGGAAGAACCAAGGTGTTGACGCCCTCTGCTCCATGGTCTCTTCTGTGACTGAAGAAGCGTGGTGCCTTGGCATTTTTCTGAGTTGCCATTAAATCCAGGCCGGGCTTGCCCCACCTGCCACAAATGAGAGCCATTACTTCTTCCGACAGCTCCCACTCTCCGGGATCCAGCTGTTGACGGCTGAGAAAATCAACTTGAATATTGTCTGTCCTGGCTATGTGAGAGGCTGCTATCAACTGTGGATGCCACTCTGCCCTCTGCCTTAGCTTCTGAGCCTCCAGAGCCACTGCTAGACTCTTGGTACCACACTGCCTGATGAATAAGCCACCGTCGTTGCATTGTTGGACAATACTCTGGACAGCCACGCAAGAGGGGGAGAAATACACATAGTGCCAAGCGCACTGCTCTCGTCTCCAAGCAGTTGAAAGACCAAGACACTTCCTCCACTGACCACTAACCTTGCACCAATTGATCTTGACAAACAGCTCCCCAACCGGAAAGACTGGCATCGGTGGAAACCAGTGAGCACTGCGGAACCTCCAAGTCATCTCCTTGACACAAATGGACTCAACCAAGCCACCATGAGAAATTGGATCTGGCTAACTCTGTAAGTAGCAGTGGAAGCTGAAAACTGCTCAGACAATGGATCCCACTGGGACAATAACGCTACCTGCAGAGGTCCCACATGAGCAAACGCCCAAGGCACGAGCTCAACATGAACACCATGGAGCCGAGAACCAGTAGATAATCCCAGACCATGGGCATGAAGCGTGTTCCCAGAAATTCCAACACTTGCAATGGGCCAGGGTGACTCTTGGACCAATTGAATACACAGCCGAGTGACCATGAATGCCGCAGCACCAGCTCCACTGCTTGTCTGCAACGGGTCTCCAACTTTGCCCGAATGAGCCAGATGTCCAGATACGGGCACACCAGCACTCCCTCCTTCCTGAGGGGCTATGCCACCACCATCACCTTGGTGAAGGTCTGTGGGGCCTATGCCAGCCTGAATGGCAGGGCGCAAAATTGAAAATTCATGCGAGGATGTTGAACCATAGAAAACCTCTGATAGTCGGGCCATATTCCTATATGCAAGTATGCCATGGTCAGATCCAGGGATGCCCAGAACTCCCCCTTGCGCACTATTGCAATAACTGAGCTGAGAGTTTCCATACGAAAACAAGGAACCTTGAAAGACATGTTCACCTTCTTCAAATCCAGAACTGGACGAAAAGTCCCTTCCGTTTTTTTGGAACCACGAAGGAAATGGAGTAGCTCTCTGCCCCATGTTCCTCCACTGGGACAGGAACGATAGTTCCCAGCATCTGAAGACAGACGAGGGTCTCCTACACCGCATCTCTTTTTTGCATGGATGCGCAAGGTGAGACCATGAATAGAGCCCTTAGTGGACGCGCAAACTCTAAGGTGTAACTTTGCCTTATCACGCTTAAGACCCCCAGGTCCGTAGTGATTTTGGTCCACTCCTCGTAAAATGAATCAACCGACCCCCTAAAACCATGATGGAAGAGTGGACCGGCATTGCCACATTATATGGAATGGACTCCAGCGCCTACCTGGCCAGAGCCATCTCTGTTTGGCTTCCTGACTCGAAAGGATTGGCTCCAGAATTGCTGCCTTCCTGAGGCTTGATTCTGGGTTTCTTCCAAGGATCTCCCCTGCCGAAATTATCGAATATTTCAAAACCGAGAGCAAACAGAATAGGAAATTCTCGCACCCTTAGGCAACTTGAGAACCTTATTCTCTTTTAGATGTTTTATCAGCTCCTCCAGAAGCTTTCCCTTAAAGGGCAACTTACCTAACTGGGATTTGGATGAGACAGCCACAGATCAGTTCCGCAACCAAAGGTGTCTCCTGACTGAGACCATCGACATCATTGTCCTAGAGGATGTCCTGATGAGGTCATATAGCACATTCACGCCATAGGCTACCGCAGCTTCCAGCCATTTCGCCTGCTTAACCTCCTGGGAGGAACGGGGCTGACACTTCCCAGGCAGGAACCACCCAAACCCGTGCTGCCGTTTGGATCCCCCTGCGAGCAGTCCCGAACTGCATTCTCCCCCAGAGAGGCAGCAGAAGCAGAGACAGTTTCAGGAGAGCTGCGCGCACGACTCTCCACACGCGGCACATTTACTGTCCTGTGGCATGCCGCTGATGCCCCGATGGCAGGAGCCCATCGCTTGAGGGAGGAAAACCGGGGACCTAACGTCCACGACTGCCAAGCCCTGCTGTCAGCTGCACTCCACCGCCAAAGCAGCAGGAAGCTCTAACAAAACAAAACTTTTTTTTTTTTTTTTAAGAAACTTTACTGAAAATAAAAGCAAGGCACTACCCTGGTGATGAAGAGCGGCAGCAGTCTCCAGTGTCCCCTTCTGGAGGTGAGGGAACTGGTTCCACCAGATTTCAACCTCCGGCGACCAAAGGACTGAGCAAGCTAGGGTCCCCAACCCCTTGCTCATTCACCTCAATACCAGGAGGGATGGCCCCACCAGCCTCCTGGGAGGATTCACCAACTTTTCCTGTCTTTTTTTTAACTAGCACAGACTGCAGGTTTTGCACCTCCACCAGCTGCTGGAAACAAAAATACTGAGGGACTACAGGTGGCACCTCGGGTTATGTTGCAGCGTCAGTTAAACTTTTTCTGTCTCCATCTGCTGGAGGGGAGGCAAAACGCAGGAGTTTGGACTGATCTGGGTACTTACAGGGAATAATTGATGCCTTATATGATTAAATGTTAAAATTGTGTTATTTAAGTGTATTAAATTTTATGTTGTATTTCTATTGTTTTTTTTTACTTTATACCACATTTATGTAGATGATTGGTTTTCTACCTTAATATGACATTTTAACCACAGCCATAATAAACTCATTGATAGTTTAAAACCAAGGTTATAAAATAAAAAGGTTCGAACTATGAAAGAAAACAGAAGTGCAATGTTACCCCCCAAATGCAAATTAGGAATTATGAAACAAAAAACTGGTTTTGGGAAATGCACCTGAAACTACTGCGCCTTCTTCATCTATCACCGTAGGAAGACCTGGAGGACCAACCTCGCCGTGTTCACCCTGTGAAATGGAACAGGTTCAGTTCAGTCTTTTGGCGACCTGACAAAATTAAGAAATGAACACAGGATCCTGCCTGGTACTTGCGTCCTGGATTGGCCAATATCGGAGACAGGATGCTGGGCCGGATGGACCTTTGGTCTGACCCAGCATGGCATTTCTTATTATTCAAGTATCCAGAAAGTCGTGGTGCTGGAAGAGGTCAGATTAAGGTCCACTTTTATTGTGCGCATCTATTGATAAACAAGGGGTTCAGGAGTGATTCGGGTAGGAAAAAGACAGCGGCATGGGCCCTGTTCTTCACTACACAAACCAAATACCTTCAGCCAACTCATCTAGGAGTAAAAACCTGAAAACCCAACATAACCTCATGCTTTCACTATAAAACTTCCTCATCAGTACACCAATAAGTCATGTTTCTCCTTCCCTGTTCTTGTCACCACTCTCTCTGGATAAAAACGGAGAACAATGGTGAGATCGGAGGAGGAGAGAAATAGGAGGGTCTGGGTGCTAATTTGCAATGCATATTCCCCTGTACCCAGAATGAGAGACAGCCTAAAGGGGCAGACAGCAAAGCCAATTTGAGCTGGGTGGGAATATGGGCTGCATCAAGCTCACGGGGCAAGGGTTTCAGATATTATTGGTGGCGGAACAGTTTTGCTACATTCCTCAGTTAATAGCAAAAAGACTAAGAAGTGACCTTCTGCCATAGAGGTCAAGCCTGTATAGCTGACAGAAGGGAGATAACTCTGCCTCCTACAGTAAAGGCTAAGGGAAAAGAGTAGTAAAGATCAGAGATAAAGAAGCATAGGCAGGGACAAACATCCTTAACTGCTGACATCTACGGCGTCAAATGAGACGTCCGAGGGTGACAAGGGAGCAAAACGCGAGTATCAGACCAAAGAAAGAGGCTCTAAGGTTTTTAGAAACATAGTAGGCAGCTCCAGATGTCCAGAGCCATGAACAGTCTGGTTCTCACAATAAGCAAAATATGCAGATTAACTGGGGTCCGAGGTCAAATGCATGCAAATGTATCTGCTGAATATTCCCCGTGGATATCTTGAAAGCTGCCTACGCTTGCACTAGTTAGCAGATGGTAGACAAAGGCCAGGTAGGCAGAGAATATGGTGACGTGTGCATTATCAATATTATCACACATTTATCTATTAAATTAACCACCCAAAAACATCTTTACATTTATAAGAGAATTTATTTTCATCCCTGCTTGAAAAGTAAACACTACCTTGCTTCCCGGACTTCCCTCAAGTCCAATAAAGCCAGGAAACCCAGGCTGGCCCTGCAATACAAAAGAAAAGAGTTACAGTAAACATTAGGAGAGAATAACGTTATTATTCTATAAACCTGCTCTATGACAATACAGTACAATTAGCTGTAAGCTTTTATAATAAGCACATCATGTCTATAGAACAGCTGATATTAATAAGGAAATATTCTGACTAAAGGCTGCAGAATGGGACAATTGTGAACAGGGGCAGCTCAAGGCAATCTGCTGCCCGAGGCGAAGGATGAAATGCCCCCCCCCCCCCCTCTCATGGCCCGGTGCAGGTGAAATCTGGTTCACAGATCAACTACAATTCAAAACGTCTTCCCGCCCAACGAGATTCCAGAATTTAGCCAAACTAAAGATCCCAGCACCCAATCTGACTAAACTCTCTAGTACAAAAGAACGATCTTTCATCATTGCTGGATCAACAATATGGAACACCATGCCCTCTGAGTTACGCCAGGAACTCTGTCACAAAAAATTTAAACAAAACCTTAAAACCTGGCTATTTAAAAAAGCCTACGGTACTATCAATGATCTGAATCCTCAACTACTCTTCCTATCCGCCACAATCTCTCATCTATTGCTGATATTCTATTAATACAAAGTTATATCCTGTATTGTATTCGTTCAGTTACCTTGTTATATTGTAAAGCGCAATGCTGAATTACTGTTTGAATGTAAACCGAGGTGATGTTATTTACGTACCCCGGTATAGAAAAATCTATAAATAAATAAAATAAATAAAATCACTGAGGGCCAGGGCAGGGGGAAGTGACTTGCCCAAGCTCACAAGGAAGGGCAGTAGGATTTGAATCCTGGCTTCCCTTGTTTGCAGCCACTGCTCTAACCACTCAAATTTTTGCCCTGCTATTTTTTTGTTCTCAGTCTTTGGCGTCCACACTAGGGGGCGCTGGAGAAATATTTAATGGGGCAGGGTGGCCTTTGGCTGCCTCACCTCCTGGGTCTAGAAATAGGACTCCTCCATTCCCTATTGCCTGCCTCCCACCCTTCTCCAGGATCTGCCCCATGGGGATGTGAGAGGTTGGTGAATGGTGTGTGAGAGTGAGTGAGTGAGTGTGTGTGACGCACTCTCTCTTAGGGCTGATACAAGGGTATTAAATGCCCCAGACAAACCTTACAGCCTCTCATTCCCCCTTCTCTCCCCTCCCCACAAAATTAAAATTTATGCACTCTTTTCAGTTTTAAAATTTATTAAACTTCCCCAACCTAAAAAGGCAGATTGCACATGGAAAATAGACATTCAAAGTGCAATCTTCTGAAGTAAAAATATCACTTACAACATATATATTATATAGGCCTACACTGCAAAAACACACACTTTCACTAATAATAGTTTAACAGACTTAATAAACTTCCTTTCTCATAGTAATCAAGGTATTTACTGGATCCCATTTGGTATTAGGCCTATGATAAAGTGCACTGGGTGTGGGATTCGCCCAGAGAAAGCCAGGAATAAACTGAACTACAATTCCAGTATAGTAAGCCTTCCACATCATAACTACCAGCACTTAACCTATGGAAGAACCCTACTGCAAATATTACACCAGGCCCTAAACACCATTACCCCTCCTATTAGGAAAACAGATTAAAGCCAGGTTGTTGTAAATCCCTACACAGAAACTACATGCTGGCAGATACCTAAAGCCTTAGTCACACAAGCAGAACACAGATAGACTCTCACCAGATACAGAATAAAGAGATCATAAAATATAAACTGAAACGTGCAGACAAAACTGAACTGGAAATCACAAGAAGCCAAACTCTGTAAGCAATGCAGACACAATCAAGAAATATAAAACATTAAACAAATCAATAAAAAGAATGTCAAATCTGCTGATAAATTCAGCCAATTAAAAACATCTATAAAAATGTTTAAAATATTACCAAACACTAACAAAATATTTCAAAACAGCAGATACATCACATCCAATAATTAAAACTAACAAGAATAAAAAAAAAATCTCCCACTCTCCATATCTGGGAACTTTAGATTTCCAGTCTTCCTGAGATTGTCGTAGATTGGAGGAGGGAGCACAAACTTTAACCTCTCTCACACACATATATACAGGTACTCTCACATACACACATACCCTTCTCATATATATATAAACAAACACACACATACACACATATATACACAGACACATACACAGACACACAAACACTCATATATACACAGACACACAAACTCTCATACATAGACACACCCTCTCATATATACACACACACATACACACACCTTCTCATATATACACACACACACACACACCTTCTCATATATATACACACACACACACACCTTCTCATATATATACACACACACACACACACACCTTCTCATATATACACACACAGTCACATACACACCCTCTCATATATACACACACCCTCACATATATACAGTCACATACATACCCTCTCATATATACACAGTAACATACACACCCTGTCATATATACACACACACACTCATATATAGTCACACACATGCACCCTCTCATATATACACAGACATACACACCCTCTCATATATACACACACACTCATATATAGTCACACACATGCACCCTCTCATATATACACAGACATACACACACCCTCATATATACACAGACATACACACCCCCTCACATAGTCACACACACCCCCTCTCATATATACACAGTCACATACACCCCCTCTCATATATACACAGACACATACACACCCTCTCATATACACAATCACATACACACCCTCTCATATACACGCACATACACACCCTCTCATATATATATACAAGGTCACATACACACCCTCTCATATATATACAAGATCACATACACACCCTCTCATATATACACACACAAACACCCTCTCATATATATACACACACACAAACACCCTCTCATATATACACACACACAAACATCCTCTCATATATATACACACACACAAACACCCTCTCATATATACACAGTCACATACACACACACCCTCTCATATTTACACAGTCACATACACACCCTCTCATATACACAGACACATACACACACACCCTCTCATATTTACACAGTCACATACACACCCTCTCATATATACACAGACACATACACACCCTCTCATATATACACAGACATGCATGGCCCCTCTTCCTTTTTTTGGATTATGTTCATCTTGCAGAGAAATACTCGATTTTGAATGTGGGTTTGGATTGAGAATCAAAATTTCAATTTTTTTGCCTCTTTTCAATATGTGCCCATCTCCCAATCTGAAGAATCTGGTCAGTTTGAACAGAGTCCTCAAATATTAAACAATCCCCTAACCCTTGCACGAGTGCCATCCAGTCCTGGGGCCTTATTTACTTAGGTCAGTTCTTTCTTTAAAATGCACCAGAAACAAATCACCCCTCCCTTCTCTTCCACATACATAAGTTTGCAATCTGGACCTCATGAGAAATATTGCACTAGCCATCCGTACAGATCTGTTTCAGTATTATCATTTACTCTTTTCTAAATTCAGGATATTTCAGAATTGTTTCTAAAGATTTAGTACCTTTAGTCCTGGAAATCCGAACGATCCATCCACACCAGGAGGGCCCTGCAGGAGAAAACATGTACATGCATGCAGCCATCAGAAAGTTAAGTTTGAGAAAACTGGTACATCAAAGAGTGTCTTACCTTTCAAAGAAAAAATAAGCAGAATTTATTCAAAATAAATTCATTCCTTACCCGAACTCCTGGCCAACCAGGAATGCCGGTTTCTCCTTTTTCTCCTATGCCCCCAAAGCCCTGGCGGGAATTAAGCAAAGTTAAGGTTGTAATGCAGAGATCAGGGCGTGCCTGGTATCAGCTCCTGCACATGGCACGGACGCAGCAGTCACTTTCCCTTTAACAAGCTGGCTCTGAAACACAGCACCTGGACTCGGCTTCTGCTGATGACAGGGACTGGGGGCTGCTGCACAGGAGGAGACAGAAGCCCAGCGCTCGCACAAGAAAAGCCACAGTCAGCGAGCGAGTCCTTGCCGCGGGGACGGCACTGCAGGGTTAGACTGGAGAGCCAGGGTCAGGGCCAGAAGGATGCGGCCTAGGGGAAAGGGGAGACTGGAGTGGCCAGCGGAGCCCCTTCCTTGCTGGCCACCAAGGAGAAGACTGCGTCCCAGCCGGTGCAGGCCAATTGAGCTGTTCTTGCGTCATGAAGATGCGGAGGCAGCGCTGGCAGGTTTAGATGGGACGGGAAGGGCTCTGCCGGCAATGCTGCCATCAGCCTCTTCCTGGAGGTCAGTGGGATGGGCTCGGCCAGCTACCCAGGCTCTCCTTTATGTCTGTGTCCCCGAGAAATCATTTTCGGCAGGCTCAGCCTTCCCAAGCATCAGCGACCCCTACGGGCAGGACTCAGGGAGCTCAGAGCAGATTGTGGCCACCCAGTCATTGATAAGCAAAGGAGGGTGGAGTGGGAGGACAATAAAAATGGGGGGGAAACCCATGGGTCGGTTCCGATGGAGCTGAAAGCCCAAAAGAGGCAGAAGGAAGGTGCTGGGCTAACGAGTTTTTTTTGAAAGGCGTTTCCGCTTTAGCCACAGAAATCGCCTTTTACAAAACCGCCCTCCCCGTGCGTGGGTCATTCATGCACGCAGGGGCCCTCAGCAGGTTACATTTACTCGCAGTGGGGGGACTACCACATGTACAGGGTGTGCGGGTGCTTTTACTGCTACGTTCACTTCGCAGCCTGGTGCAAAGCCTGAAGTTAAAAGTTACCCGCAGACTTTGTACCTGTGCGGACAGTTTTCAAATCACCCCCAAGTTAGCATGAGAATTGCTACATGAAGGATAAGTGGTGGAAATTGCTACATGAAGGATAAGTGGTGGAAAGAGAAATCTACAATTGTGTGAAGGACTTGGCCGCTGCATTTAGACTAAAAAAAGAAAGGGGGGAAAGTTCATTCTTGTGTAGATTTCTAAACTTCCTGCCAAGCAATCAAACTCAGGCCATATGATGCCACCTAGTGGCCACATGAAGGACAAGCATCAACAAGAAGGTGCTTGCAGAACCTGGCACCTAACCGCTCACTTGTTCAGTGAGGGCACGGGCAAACATAGATGCATTACACGCTCCAAAAACAATGCCTACAGCGAGCTACGGTTAATGGGTTAAAAAATCAGGTTATTGGGGGAAAAAATCAAACAGAAAGTAAGCGGCCCAGAGGAATGCACTTAGAGGCCAATGCTCAATAGACCATTTACAGCACAAGTTATTCTGCTACAATTAGCGGATAACATCCCGCTGAATATACTTTCTAAAAGTTATCCGGCTACTCTGCAACCTAACCAGCTATGGATGAATATAGTCACTTAGATTTTAAAGTTATCTGGCCTCAAGCGGCCAGATAATGTGCTACATAATAGGATATCTTTAACGATAATCGGCTAAGTAGCGCCATCAAAGGTATTAAATAAAGAAAGCGGCCATCCCCTCCCTCGGCTGCCCCCTCCCCCCAAATATCTTTAAAAGCCCTGTTGGGTCATGCCTTCTTCACCCTCTCACTGGCCCAGATGCAGAGACTGGAGACATCTAGGCCATGATTTGGCCATGAAGTCAGGGATGAATCATCAGAGGCCCGGGGCCAAAGGGCACCAATTTCATCTCTGGCATCTGAAGGACGTGATGAACTCCCCTTTATCATCATCTCTGGCATCTGAAGGACGTGATGAACTCCCCTTTATCATCATCTCTGGTCTTAGGCTCAGCAGAACAATCTCCCCTTCTTACTCCTGTCATCATTACATTAGACTCCATCTGGTCAGCCTTGGCCTTGCTGGAGAAGTCCATGTCTTTGCTTGCAATTACTACCTCTGACATCTCATCAACATTTCATTCCCAGGCTACAGTTCTCAGGTCCTATGTGGAGAAATTGGGGGTTTTGGAATAACAGACAACTAAGATATCAAAAGTTAAATTGGGTCTAGTGCAGGATAAATTGGTTGTTCACCAGAGGCTAGAGAGTCATGAGAGAGAAAGCAGAGTTGCTTACCTGTAACAGGTGTTCTCCGAGGACAAGCAGGATGCCAGTCCTCACACATGGACGACATCATCAGATGGAGCCCAATCAGGAACTTTCATCTCAAAGATTCTAGAGCTTTCAAACATGCCCTACTGAGCATGTGCAGCTGTAGTTATCACCCTGCCCCCTAGGCAGAGTCCCTCAGTCCATGATACAACTCCCAGGGGAGGAGGGCAAGTTTTGTGAGGACCGATATCCTGCTGTCCTCGGAGAACACCTGTAACAGGTAAGCGACCCTGCTTTCTCCAAGGACAAGCAGATGCAGTCCTCACACATAGATGATTCCCAAGCTATAGGCTGTCCTAGCAGGAAAAAGCAGGGAGCCCCACAGTGC
Source organism: Rhinatrema bivittatum (assembly GCF_901001135.1). Classification (NCBI taxonomy): domain Eukaryota; kingdom Metazoa; phylum Chordata; class Amphibia; order Gymnophiona; family Rhinatrematidae; genus Rhinatrema; species Rhinatrema bivittatum. Next base: position 79,346 of record NW_021820947.1, read on the forward strand.
CAAAAGCACCACTTTTCTCCCTTTTGGCTATTAGGTAGCTAACCTAAAAACAGGTCTCTAGCATTGGGCCAGCCACGGTGTCTGTAACAGCCAAGGAATACAGTAAGACTTGGCCATTCTGATCAGGAACAAAAGTTTATTGGATGCAGATCCGGCACTGCTCTCTACATTGGTGGTGGGGTGGAGGGGAATTAGGGCTGGAGGGTACTGGAAGCCAATAGTAACAGGTGGGTGAGAGAAAAAGATTAAAAAAAAAAAAAGGATAAAGTGCGTAGCTTGCTGGGCAGACTGGATGGGCCGTTCGGTCTTCTTCTGCCGTCATTTCTATGTTTCTATATTTATAAGAGTTCAAAATAAACAAACAACAAACAAAACTCTCTCACCCTGCTTTAAACATCCAAGCAGTTCATACGTACACTATTCAGGCATCCCATGGGCTTGACACAGCTTCCTGGGACCTCTCTAACCCCTCTCTAACTCTTCTGTAATTTCTACGGAAATTGCAAAAGTGCTGGTCTCTTGCCTGCAAAATGACAATAATGTGAAGTCACAATATTAATGTTCATAGCTGCTTCTTCACAGTGTGGACAGTCCCGGGCGAAATGGCTGCTTTCTCCATAAGCAAAACATGGGGGGGGGGGGAGACTCCTAAAGTTAGGTATTCAGAGGTATTCATTGGTTAGGTATTCAGAGGCTCCAGCTGCTTCTAGCAGCTGGAGCCTCTGAATTTTAGGATCTCCACGGCCTCTACACCCGTCCCCTACCTTCTCAGGGGATGTGGTGTCTCCGGCATAGCGTGAGCCTGGTAGTAGGCCTTGGCCATCTTTAAGGTTGTTGGTAGACCCACTGCCACATAGGCCATCCAAGGCCATCTAGGAATTGCTCCAAGAGAACTGTCTTGGCAACCTCTTTGCCAGTCAGTCCTCGACTCCTTAACTGTCAGACGGGGTAGGCTGCCACACTAACCAACGGAAGAACCTCAGTAAAAATGGTCCAAATGACCGCTGCTGACATCCCCTAATACCCACATATTCTGGCCTGCAAGGAGGTCCATTGATTCAAAAGAAGCAAGGCTCCAGTTTGGTGATGGACCTGCAAAGGACAGAGTCCCAGAGGCTTCCTCCACGAAGGGGATTCAAATGTAAGCTAACACGGGAGGGGTCGAAAGACATAGTCCTCTTCTGTGGGAGAGGAAGACTCCCAACACTACTCTCTTGGTACCCATGCCCATATTGGTTTGACCAGGAACACAGTCTTAGATCAGTCTTGTGCTTGCAATTTACAACCTATTGTGCTCGCCACCAAGGAAAAACACACACCCCCATACATTACAAGCAACTGGAAGAATAATGCCCTCTGCTTTAAAAGCACGATGACCAGTACTTGTGCAGCAGTACCCTGTCCTGCAGATCTTGGAGCACATACACACCCCATCGTCACGCTTGTGGGTAGAATCCCACGGCACAGCAAGGACCGAGCACCACCTGTTAGATTTGGTGATTGCGCACTGCCTAAAAGCAATCAAAGAGTGTGTGATGACACTCTCCTCCCATAGCATCCCAAGATGCGAAACAAACAGGGATATCTTGATACGACAATGGTGGTCCTGCTATCTTTGACCTGGCTGTGCACAATGCCGGACAGAGAGAATGCTGCTGCAGTTCTTATAACAGTCCATGGTAGTGGGTGGGATTCTGTGGCATCACCTCATGGTACCCACAGTACCTCATAACGCTCCATGACGCTGATCGCAGCCCTTAAAATGGCATTGTGAATGGCTCACTGCCATTTCCGTTGCATAACAGCATAAGGGAAAACCATATGACTGATGATTGTGGATATTGACAAATGTTTTCAACAATTGCTTATATGTTTGAATGTGGGCAATGTTTTGTTGACTGTTCAATGTTCTCAATAATTTTCTATATGAAATTCATGTTATGTTTTGTTATGTTTTATGTTTCTCAATTATTTTATGTATGTGTTTATTGTAAATCGCCTTGCCCATTTGTGAAAGGCGATTAATACATTTTAATAAAAATGAGAAATGAGAAAAATTGTGACCGACAGTACTCATGGTGCTCTGCAGTGATGTCTTGAGTCATTTGACCATGTCCATGAGTATGCACAGTGGCAACAGCGCCCTCAGTGTCTATAGCATTCTCGGTGCTCACCAGCAATGGATTGCATCTTTGGCACCAAACAACATTGCGCCCAGGGCTTCGAAGGCATTTGATTATGCCACAACCGCTTGACATGTTCAACGGCACACAGTGCCATCGATGGAACTCCCAGGTTCCTGTGGATGTCAATAACCCAGTGGCACCCATGGTGCCTATGGCACCTGAATGCGCTGATTTCTCACTAACACCGATGGACAAAACATTTTGAGGGCCGACGGCATCTGTGAAGACCCCAGTATCCAAATGAGTCAATGATCTGGCAATACCGATGACACTCATGGAGCTTGAAGGTAAAGACTCTACAGTATCAACGCGCCACTGAGTGCTCCATGCCAGCCGTCACTGGTTTCCCAAAGGAACCAATGACGGCTGGCATCGACAGTTGCTCTCAGATCCCCTATACTCAAGGGCGTCGATGTTGTGAGCTCAATGGCACAGCTCAGGACACCCGACAGCATCAGCATCCACGGCACCTGATGGCAGTTTACCATTGATGGCACATCATGATGCCCCTTAGTGCCCCATCATGACATGATAAAGGGGCTTATTGGTATCACAAATGCTTGATAGCCTCAAGGGCACCAGACCATGGTGCACCCTCAACACTTCGGTGCTCAAGGGTGCCTCATGTCGATGGTGACCCCGGCACTCGATGGCACTGAGGCTGTCCAAGCCCTTGTTGCTCAAGGGCTACCGTGGTGTTTCAGCATCCTCAGGAACCCTGTGCCTTGGTGCTTGACAGTCACTATGACACTGAAGGGCTCTCGTCTCCAGCCAAAGTGCTCAACGGCATGCACGGTGCTCGATAGCATCCTGGTCAATTGCCCTTATGGTGTCAAGGGCTGCCACGCATCTCAATGGTATTGAGAGCTTCACAGCACCTCGATGGCATCAAGGGTGACCATGGCGTTCAATGGCAGTCCTGGTCCTTGACGCAGTCCTGACATCAATGCGTCAGAGCATTGGTGTGTTGTCAACAGATACCAGGCATGGCACCAAAGGTGCAGCTGGCCTGCCCAGGTTCCTGCTCACTCTCCCTCACAAGGAGGCTGCACTGCCATCACTGGCAAGCAGGAGAGTAGGGTACGTTGACCAGGGTTGCTATCCATGGAGACTAGTTCCTTAGAAATGTGGGGAGGATGAGCTCTCCACCCCACAGGAATGGTGCGGTCCTCGACCCCTTCACTGTCAGAGCCTTCATTGATGCTGATCAGTCAGTGAAACAACATGGAACTAATGTCCGGGTAGAACTCAGGCAAGTCCTCAGGCTCAGTGGCCTACTCGGATCACACACTCGGACTGCATTCTGTCAGTGCTGTCAGCACTTGACAAAGACACAAAAACAGACAGAGCAAGGAAAGAACACAGAAACTGAGGCGCAGGTGCAGTATTTATTTACTAAGGAATGGAATTAGACTCTGCCAGGCTGCACAGTGACTAAGGCCCACCATGTGGCTGGCAGAGAATTGAAAGAAGAGAAAAATAAAAATAAAACTATCGTAAAGTAAAAGAAATAGAAAAACAGCTGCAGGTCCAGAAAAAAATCATAACAAAAAACTGTGAAGATAGCAAATCTGAATACTGTGACCACACGGCTCTGTGGAAAAAGAGACTGAGAGACTCTGCCTAGGGGACAGGGTGATTACTACAGCTGCACATGCTCAGTAGGGCATGTTTGAAAGTTCTAGAATCTTTGAGATCAAGGTTCCGGGCGGAGCTCCATCCCATGATGTCACCCATGTGTGAGGACTCCCATCCTGCCTGTCCCAGGAGAATTCAACTAGACCACATAACCTCTGGATTTCCCTAAGCTCTCTTAACCTCTCCTTTGGGTCTTTCTAAGAAGTATCTGCAGGAGGTTTGGGGTTTTTCTGCTGTGGTCATTCAACCAGACAATAAAATATATTTTCTGCTCCCCCCTGGTAAGAGACCAGAAACTCAGGGAAAAAGAGCCCTGGTGCAGAATTTAACGTCAGATAGCCTGGACTTGGGAGATTTCTTTGGATGAAGAGTCCAGGAAGGCTACACTGTTGGTTTCTTTTGTTTTTCTCCAGGACTGAGATACAGTCCTTCATTTCTTCTTTTATAACCATATTTCTGGGCCATAAAATAGGGATTAATCCAGACCTGTGTAGAACTACTCAGGAAGAGAGAGAGAAACGTATCGCTATGAGACAGGAATCTCTCCTGCTGGGTGCTGCTTTCCTGATTAGATTTCCCTGTCCATGTTTGCTTAAAATTCATAATTCCAGATGTGGGGATTTTTTTTTAGCCTTCTCACTTATGGTGTTTTTTAGATGCTAAGAAAGTGAGACCAAATTGATGGTGGGGTTTCTCTCCTTTTGTACATGTGCCAGTTCTTAACACAGAAACATAGAAATGACGGCAGAAAAAGACCAGTCGGCCCATCCAGTCTGCCCAGCAAGCTCCCACACTTATCTGTTTCACCGACCACCAAGTTCAGGGCTCTTGTTGGTAACTGTTTGATTCGAGTTTCCTGCCACCCCTGCCATTGATGCAGAGAGTAATGCTGGAGTTGCATCAAAGGTGAGCATAAGGCTTATGGTTAAGGGCAGTAACCGCCTCCTCAGGCAAGTTACCCCGATGTTTGGTTACCCAAACTGCACAGATCCATGCCTTGTTGGATGTTGCCTGAATGCAAATCCTCTTTTCCACATTTCTGTGTTGTGTTTAGTGAGGAGCAAAGCTTCCCTCGCTCAAATACTTTTCTTTTTTACTTTTACCTTTCATGGATCCCTCTCTCTATTACATTGTGGCCTAAATATAATGAATTATTACCTCTCTCATTAATTTCACTTCTGTTACTGTTTTCTTATTTTGCTAATTCAAGTTTATGCTTGGTGCATTTTTGATAACAAATATAAAATATATTATAGACATATATTTTTTAATTATATCTAAGAATATTCATAAATGAAAAAATCTATTGATTTATGAATATCCTCCATCTACCCTCACCAGTCGTTCACTAATAAGATTGTATCAGAATGTGACCTGACCCTCTAGGACAGAGGTTCCCAACCCCGTCCTGGTGACCCCCAGCCATTCGGGTTTCCAGGATCTCCACAATGAATATGCATGAGAGAAATTTGCATGTTATGGAGGCAGTGGATGCAGATTTCCTCTCATGCATATTCATTGTGCATATCCTGGAAACCCGACTGGCTGGGGGGGTCCTCAGGACAGGGTTGGGAGCCCCTGCTATAGGAGCCTTGCATTGCTTGAGCTGTTTGGGTCATTTTCCTTTCTCATTACTGAAATTCTGCTATAAAAATGCTGCATAATTCTGCACAGCGTCCACCCATTCCTTCCCCTGCACATTTCTCCCCTCTTGTTGAATCAGTAAAAGTCTGCTCCTTTCCAAGAAGGTCTTTGACAAGTGAAGGAAGTTAAAAGAAAAACCTGTGGACTCTGCCAATATCATTTGACTATCCCAGGAATAAATTATTCCCGCCTCTTCACCTGAAATGTGTTAGGACAGAAAAAGGATGAGGGCTCTGTTTAAAATTAAAACCAAAAAAACTGCACTTCCATAACTGATCTAAAATATGTCTGAAGCCAAAAGAGAATGGATCTTACCGGAGAACCGACGGGGCCTTGAAATCCAGGGTTACCTCTAGGGCCTGAGTCACCCTAAAACGAGGGGGACAAATTCAGTAAAAGCACAAAATCAAGCAGACATCAATCCACAGCTCTCCCTACACGAATCCCAGCGTGGAGAGAGAGAGAGAGAGAGAGAGAGAGAGAGAGAGAGAGAGGGAGGGAGGGGAGGGAGAGAGAGACGAGAGAGGGAGAGGGAGGAGGGTAGAGAGGAAGGCTTCATTGTGACGGAGAGGGACGAGTTTTAGCGAGGGACGAGGCAGTGTGACGACGAGTGAGACGGGAGGAGAGACGAAGAGCTATGAGAGGAGAGGGAGGAGGGAACGAGAAGGATGGAGGGGAGAGGGATGGGTGGAGGGAGGGAGGAGAGAGAGAGGAGAGAGGGAGAGAGGAGGAGGAGAGAGGGGGAGGGAGAGAAGGAGAGGGGGAGAGGGAGGGGGAGAGAGGGAGAGGGAGGGAGGGAGGGAGGGAGAGAGAGAGAGAGAGGGAGAGAGGGAAGGAGAGAGAGGGGGAGGGAGAGAAGGAGAGGGAGAGGGAGAGAGAGAGAAGGAGAGGGGGAGAGAGAGGGAGGGGGAGAGGGAGAGGGGGGGAGGGGGAGAGGGAGAGAGAGAGAGGGAGGGGGAGGGGGAGAGGGAGAGGGGGAGAGGGAGAAGGAGAAGGAGAGGGGGAGGGAGAGAGAGAGAGAGAGAGACCTGGAGTGAGCCAAGCCAGCGCCCCCGCCTGTTCAGCAGCCTCTGATATCCCCATCCCTGCCAAGCCACTGCCAGGCCATCATATCCCCCCCACTGCACTGCCGTGTGCCCACTCCTCACCTGGTCACAGCAGTGCCCCCCATCCTTCCCTCCAACCTGAGACATCTCGGTCTTGCTTTCCCCGCTGGCCACGCCACAGTCTTCTTCCCGATCCCTTACCAGCGGGCACTACCTCCTCCTGCCCAGCTGTGGCCTGCAGGCAGTGCCACTTATGTCACTTCAGGGGGGGGGGGGCATGGTAAACTGAGTGGCAGAAGGTTGGGCGGGGGAGGGGGAAGAGGTAAAGGGAGCGAAGGGGAGGAGGGATGAGTGGTAAAGGGAGAGGAAGGAAGGGTGCATTATAAAAAAAAAAAAAAATACCCTTTCAATTTTAACTGCCATGGGGAAAAGCTGCTACCCCCCCACCGCATGCAATGGAACAGACCAACTATTATTCTGCTGCATCTTGCAACGCCTGTACCAGGATTGATTTATGTGATTTACATTCCGCTTTTCTACGTTTCATACGAGATGGCGGGGCGTGGTGTCAGTCAGTTGAACACTATTTAATCTTCCAGTTGTATGTAATCAATGGAGTATTGCTTAAAAAATCCTTCACCCCTGCTATGCAATGACAGGTAGCAGTTATGATGCCTCCGTCAGCAGAACTTCGGGATTGGGAATAAACTCTCATCAAGATCGTAGCTCAGTGTGGAAGAGAAGAGAGAGAATCTAGAGCTTGGGAACACGCAAACGTTACCACTGGTGCGTGCGGTGCAAATGTGGAACGTTCCTGAACGTTAACATTGCCTTTCAAAGTTTCCAAAACCCATGGCGCTTAGCATTTCACCACCATTCACAGCTATGTCGCTGGTGGTGAAGGAAACCCATTATATACCGTCCTCCATTCTAAATGTAACCCTACCTAGAGGGTTCCTGCAGTTAGAGCTGAACGAGTTGTGTGTGTCTGTAAGGAGGGGTAAAAGGAGGATGCAATAGGCATCGCCGCAGGCTGAGTGATGGGGCGAGGTGGTTAGGGTTGGATAGAGAGCGAGATTCATTCCCCCTATGGGTAGAGGCCTTCACAGGCATCTTGAGGAGTAGGGAGGGCTCCTGAGGTGCCTGCGATAGAAGTTGTTTGAATTCACCACTTGCACAGAGATTCCTAAAAGCCACCCGGAGACAGAAAAACCCTGAGGTTAAGGGGTGGAAACTCCTCGATAGGAAAGTGCCATGGAATGAGTATCCCTGAGAAATCGGTTCTTCAGACAAAATGGCTGCCCTCCAGGCCTTGAGGCTAAGGCTGTTTTCTCCCCTCTCCCTCTGTCTCAAAGAAGGAAGTTGAGGGCAGAAGAGTTTGCCTGTGTGGATTCCTGGGAGCTGTATTTCGCTGTTCAGGTTTCTGAAGAGTTGGATCACTAGATTGTGTTTGCTGTCTTGGATCTACAATAAATTCTAGTTTCGAACCAAACCTCAAGTGTGGAGATTGGACTTTGACGACACCGGTACGTCTTCCCCTGGGCCTCCCTTGAGGACTGCGACTGTTCTTGGTGTCAGATAAAATTAAACAATGCAAAGCCGTACACACCTTAAAACAGCGATACCGTTCTCCTGCAACTGGGCTTAATAGGTGGGCATGCTTTACAGAAAAGGGGCTAGCGCATTCGAGCGCACAGCAGCCATCGAGCCCCTCACCATGCCCTACCCCCCACCTTTTCCAGAACACGCACCGGGAACCCGTTGCTTCCACCCCATCCCTTCTGCAAACCAAAGGGCACAGAACAGAACTGTTTATGTCAGCCTCCTCTTTTCCCATGGACGCCAGCCAGGCAAAATAGTCCTTGCTGAGACAAGATAAGACCTTAAGTGAGAATCCCGGGACGCAGAAAAGCTGTTTCTGCCTGTAGTGCCACCTCGAAGAGGCTAGCCCTGACCAAACACTGGCCACCATGCTCCCAGGTGAACCCATCTGACGGATAAGATGCAGCCCCTGGGACAGTCCACAGTGGGTATCAGATTTATTTATTTATTTATTTATTTATTTATTTTTAATTTTTATATACCGGAATTCCTGTATACAATACAAATCAGTCCGGTTTACATGGAACGAAAAGATAGCCCTGGTCTGGGATGTCAGACCGGGGTTTTTTTACAAAGAACATTGAACAACAACATATAATACATTCATAATACAAAGAACATTGAACAATAACAATAAATCCTTAAATATTTTCGTAATTTAATTAAAATTAGGCCAATGGCATGTTGAACTTAAATTAAACGTAAGGTAAATTGAAATTTAATTTTGCATAAAATTGCATATTATTAACTGTAACACAGAATATTCCCAAGTTCAATCAGGATGCGGCGCTTAGTTACATTCTGGAGATTGGAACGCTTGCCTGAAGAGCCAGGTTTTTAACTTTTTTTTGAACTCTGGTAGACTGGGTTCGAGGCGTAGGTCAGGGGGGAGAGCGTTCCAATGGTGTGGTCCTGCAGTTGAGAGTGCTCTTTTTCTTAGTAATGATACAGATAGGAATGGACATGGACATGGTTGCTGGAGGGGCGAATAATGTGCCTCTGTAAGCGCTTCTGATGGGTCTGGAGGATAGGTGTGGACGAAGTTGATCAAGGAGATCAAGGAGATCTCCTTGATCTCTACATTCTGGAGATTGGAACGCTTGCCTGAAGAGCCAGGTTTTTAACTTTTTTTTGAACTCTGGTAGACTGGGTTCGAGGCGTAGGTCAGGGGGGAAGAGCGTTCCAATGGTGTGGTCCTGCAGTTGAGAGTGCTCTTTTTCTTAGTAATGATACAGATAGGAATGGACATGGACATGGTTGCTGGAGGGGCGAATAATGTGCCTCTGTAAGCGCTTCTGATGGGTCTGGAGGATAGGTGTGGATGAAGTTGATCAAGGAGATCAAGGAGATCTCCTTGATCTCCTTGATCAAGGAGATCAAGGAGATCAGATCAAGGAGAGTCACGCTCGCACTGTTAAGTTGGCCCCAGCAATTTCCGTGGGACTAATGAGGAACTTTATAACAGGCTGCTTTGTGTCTCTGCCAGTGTGCTAGATGCATAATTAGCTTGACAAACCTTTTCTCCTTTGATTCCTTTCGGAACTCCCATGAATTCTTCTGTCCCGGAGGAGGACGGTGGTCCCGGGTTCCCGGGCAGGCCCACGTCTCCCTTTTAGAAAAGGAGAGAAGAGCAGATTAAAAAGCTTTCAAGCTGCGGCTCCAGTTTTAAATACACAAATAAAACCATTTTGAAAAGCCAGGGCTTATAATCTGTCCAAGCCTGCTGTGAAGTGAGTTCTGTTGTTCTCTGATGGTTTATCGTAACCGTAACCCATGCCTTCAGGCCATTGTGTATCCTGCCAAATTGTATTTATTTTTTTATTTCCAAAATTAGTCCCACATCAGATTTGTTTACTGTAAAGCTCTTACTGAAAATCTCTGATACAAGACTACAAAGATGAATAATGTTGCAAAAAAAAAAAAAAAAAAATTGACAATGTAATTGCAATGTAAAGAACTGAAATTACAAACATTTGAAAAACGAGAGTTGGTACAAAAAAAATCTTACTTTCTCTCCTTTCTCCCCTTGGAAACCTAGTCCCATGTTCCCCTGAAGAAAAAAAAAGCAAAACAAATAAACAATAGTTTAATTACAAAGTACACTAAAATCATCCCATGTGCTGTTCTTACGCAGTAGAACTGGACTCCAGTTGTTAAGAATAAGCAGATCGTACACACAGGACACCACATTCAGAGCTGTCAGGCCAGGCTGGTCCTGCTGCTCGAGTCGCCCATCTGATGGGGCCGGTAGGGTTTGAGTGCGGCCATGAAGTCAAGGCCCCTTCAGTGACCACCATCCCCCCCCCCCCCCTCGTCAACCACACAGCACCACTGACAGAGCGATGGGAAAAGACCTTAGAGCCATCTAGGGCCAGCGCTCTGACTAACGAAGGGAGAAACTGCTGTGAAAGGGGAAAAAGGAAAGAAATGAAACTTATGTACAGTCAGGATAGCAGGCACTTACCTTGGGACCTGGTAAACCAGGAATGCCGGCGGGACCCTATAGATATATATTAAAAAAATGATCATATGTACAGTTTGTCTTTAACAGGCGAGGAGCGAATTTTCAAAAAGAGTTCTATGCATAAAACTTTGCAAATACGTGCATTCAGTATCCTCTACTTGTGTAATCACGGTCTAATAAACATCAAAAGTATGCACATACATTTCGCGTGCATATATGGGGGGCAGATTTTCAAAGGGTTACGAGCGTTAAGCCTGTCTTGCATAGGGGCTTGGCAGCGCGTGCAAGCCCCAGGATGCGCGTATGTCCTGGGGCTTAGAAAAAGGGGTGGGTCCGGGGGGCGCTAATTTCTGAAAGTAAAATGTGCGGCTTGGCTGCACATTTTGCTTTCTGTATCGCACGGGAATAACTAATAGCGCCTGCAACATGCATTTGCATGTTGCGGGCGCTATTAGGTTCGGGGGGGGGGGGGGGTTGGACGCACGTTTTGGACGCACTATTACCCCTTACTGAATAAGGGGTAAAGCTAGCGCGTCCAAAACGCGCGACCAATCGCGGGGTAACAGTGCGCTCCGCTGGAGCACTGGACTGTATCGGCCTGAAAGAACCATAAAACATGGCGGCAGATGAGGACCGTGATGCCCATCTCATCTCCCCATCGTCATTGTGCAGCGGCAACAAGTGGTGGATGGATTTAGGGCCCATGAGGCCTGGTGCAGAGGCGGCGCCGCCTGAGGTCCTGTCGCTGCGGTCCTGTCGCTGCAACAATTGGACTAGAGTTAGTTAGGAGGGGACGTAAAATGGGGAAACATGGCGCCTTCATATCTTCATGCCTCAGACTGGGGATGTCAGGATGAGTCCTTATGGGCCATGACAGAATTGCTAGCTTCTGACTTTCCGTGAAGTGCGTGACCTTTCTGTGACCTTGCCAGTTAGAGCAAGCCCTGGACCTGCTAAGCCAGCCCACGCGGAATTTAATTAATATGCAGCCATTCGTGTTGTTGTTAATGTTAAATCTGCACATAAAACCCAGACACCTTTAGCCAGTGGGAGGGTAATTTTGATAGGGACTTTGCAGGTAAATTAGTGCTTTACTCACAGACATGGCAGCAATACGCGTGTAAAATTACCTGCAGACACACTGGCGCTCAAACTTTAAAAGCCCTGCGTGCATGTTATAAAATGGGCGCGTCCACGTGAGCGCGCCAGGAACCGCATACACATGGAGGCGAGCGCGGACGTTTTAAAATCGACCCTCTTAATGCGCGCACTTTCACGCACGCAGGGGAGAGGCAGAGTCTGGGAGGGGTTGGAACTTTCCCTTATTTGAAAAACTATACATTTAATTTAATTTAAAGTCTTTTCTATACCGTCGTTAAGATAGATACCGTCACAACGGTTTACAATAAGGCACATAAATTAATGTTGCTAAATGTATTAAATTATATCAATTAAACAGGTGCCATGAAGTTACGGTAACAGTTCTATAATAAATATTATTTGGTGAGTGTTATAAATCATGTCCATTCCTATCTGTATCAGTTTTAAATACAAGAATAGATTAATAATTGTATCTTATCCTTTGGTGGTGAACAAAAAATTAAAAAAAAATAAAAGACATACCAGGTTCTTGTGGCCTGGATTGGCCACTGTTGGAAAGAGGATGCTGGACCCTTGGTCTGTCCCAGTATGGCCTGTTCTCATGTTCTTATTGATTAGGGTGATGTGTGTGGGAGTTCTACTGTCCGCATCCTACACTCCCCTGGGTTCTGTTCTCCATTCTCTTTGTGATAAGCTTGTTTAAAGAGTCAGGTTTTTAAACTTTTTCTAAAGTTTTTGATGTCTCTTTGTAATCTTAATTCTAAAGGCGCCCTTTTCCTTACTTGGGTTAGTCTTGCTGTTTTGACTGAAGGAATAGTTAGGAGAGCTTTGTTTGCTGATCTCAGGTTCCTGTGAGGGACGTGTACACGAAGGGCTGTGTTCAGCCATTCTGCTTTTTCGATATGTATTAATTTGTGTATGGTGCACAGTGTTTTGTACTGTATTCTTTGCTCAATGGGTAACCAGTGTAGTTTGGCTAGGGTTTCAGTGATATGGTCTCTTTTACCAGTCAGAATTCTTGCAGCAGTGTTTTGTGCTATCGGAAGTGGTCTTATCGTGGTGTATGGTAAACCTAGTAAATGTAAATTTCAATGTAAACTGGTACGATAAGACGCTAGTCTTGAGTATCGGTATATCAAAAGTATTTAAATAAATAAATAGTAGTAGGGCAATACAATAATAGTGCTCGCAAAAATTAAAGCTTGCAACACTGATCAAAAGTTGGTGGTTGTTAGTAGTGGTTTTAGTCTTCTAAGAATCATGAGTTTGGCGTAAACTTCCTTTACTTTTAAAGATATGTGTTGTTTCATGCTTAGCTCTGTGTCAATTATCACTCTGAGGTTTCTTACTTTCTCTGCTAATTCTATTTTTTGGTTGTTTCGGAGTGTGATTGGGTTTTGAATGATCTCTATATTTTTTCGTTCTAAGTGTAGGAATTCTATTTTCTCTATATTAATAGCTAATTCCATCTGGTTTAGCAGCTGTTTGATGATATCTAGATACATGTTTGCTATGTTTAATGTTTTTTCAATTGTGTCATCGATGGGTATTATTAATTGGATATCATCAGCGTATATGTAATGTGAGATGCCCAGACCAGCTAGCAGGTGACATAACGGCAGCAAGTATATGTTGAATAGTGTGGCAGATAGGGCTGATCCCTGTGGAGCTCCAGTTTGAAGGTTTATTTTTTCTGACATGGAAATTCTCTCAGGAAGGTTACACACACCAAGTAGCAGGGGTGACTGAATGCTTTCACAGCAGAGCCGCTCCCGGCACCTTTGAAAGGAAGTGACCTGGGGAACAGCTCCTCTTCCATGGGGGGTGGGAGGCCCTGCTTGGCCCGACACTCGTGGTGGGAAAGGGGGCAGCAGCCGGATGCTTCACTTACCTGCAAGCCCGGCAGCCCCCTGCTTCCTGCAGCGCCCTCTCGCCCTGGGAAACCTCGCAGGCCCTACAAAGGAAAAGGTTCATTAATGAGGGAGAACGTGACCTTCTGTCCCTGAACGCCCCCCGGACAAAATGCCAGGACACGGAACGTCAGAGTACACATAAGCACGTCAAACCCGAGTTCTAGGCTTCCTAGTCAGGCACCAAGTAAACAGTGAGAAGTTGGAGTTTGCTGAGGAACCATGTGGCTGATTGCTTATTTTACTTAAGAGCATGTGAGATCAAAAAAAGGGAAGGAAATGTTGAACAGCGGAGAATATTCTTGGCACCTGATAACTGTGCTTAATGCTTGAGTACTGTAAGTGAAATTCAGGGACCACCGTGCGCAGTGCTTAAAACAGACGTTTAACCTACCTAACCCAGAGGTTAACGTAATGAGGTGCACGCGGCAGAGTGCGGTTTGACCTGCAGCTGGGTGCACATTTTTTTGTGCTCAGATTTTATTCTGGCTGCAGCAAGGAGTTCTTTGCACAAAAAAATGTGCACCCAACAATGTGTGTACAGGTTAGCACCCTCCTATGATGAGGCCTGCTGGCTTTACCATGAGCTTTCTTAGCGCTGGCAACTTAACTCCTAGGCTGAGGTGGTGTGAAGTTTCCAGGGCTAGTGTTTGCCTCAGGGCAGAAGCTAGAGTTCTGGTGCTGGGACCCGTACTCAGGATTCACGCACAGAAAACATGATTTGTGCATCTAAACTGCATTTTCTGCACAGAAAGATGGTTTTATGTGCAAAAATCAATATTTTTAACATTTTTTAATGCCCTTTTTCAGCTCCCACTCATTAGCATACCATTAGCTTACCGCATCGGGTGTTCACAATTTTTTTTTTAAGTTTGTGCGTTCAGAAGCTGTGAGTTGAACTTTAGCACCAGTTTTTAATGCACAGCTTACTACCTTGGCCCCTCAAAAAGCTGCAGTGACAACCCTGTATGTCCTATGCTGAAACCCTCTCCACCTAGCCAGAAAAAGAATTAAGGAAAGGTCTTTTCTCCTCCCGAATCATGGGCTTCATAGGAGCCAGGACCTGCAAAACTCACTGCCCCAGCGGACACGCCAAATCCCCCCTCTGCCCGGATTCTCAGGGAGCAGAAACCCCACAGGACGCCAGGAAGCCAGAAGACATCCAAGAGCGTGCCACTTCGGAGAAAGCGCCACGATTACTGCACAACCTTTCCCCCTCCCCTCCCTTAAAAAAGTTACTTTTTCTTCTTTTTTGTATGTTTGCAGAGTACACCTGCAACACACATATCATTGTGGTCAACATTTTGCTGGCGGTTAGACTGCAGCGCTGCTATAAATCTCCTGCTCCTCTCGCAGCGTGCTGACAGAACATGTTTGCAATCAGCATAGCTAAGTAATTACATACAGAGCACGAAAGAATTGCAGCTGTTTCCAGTAACAATGAAAAGAGGTAAACATAAATACAACTTACAGGGCTCCCTTCCAATCCAAGCCGCCCATTCTCGCCCTAAAATGCAATTTATAATAATATTACAGAAAGGTTTACCACATGATTTTCACAAAACGTTATGAAGCCTTCATCAATTATGTGTGGCCCAGGCCCTAAATCTGGTCCCAGCCACTAGAAACTTGCCCTTTATTTGACCCAGTATTTGTCACTTAAGCTCTGCCTTTGGCTAGAAGAGATTTTCTTCGGTACACACAGAGCATGGCATGCTGTCTCTTTAAGAAAACCTCTTTTAGCCGTGTGTCCTTTCTCAATATAAGCTGGTGGGAGTGGGCTCCTTCTGAATGGAGCTGATTCCGGACATTAGGAGTCCCTGAGTTGAGTCCTGGTGGGTCCACTCGTTGCACTGGCCAGCCGGGTTATGTTGTCATGGAAACGCCAGCACCACTACTAAGCACCTGTCCTAGGTGATAGACTATGGCGCCACAACTCTTGTGGAAATGGCAAAGAAACTTGCCAAGTGTAAGGATTTTGGGAAGACGAGTGAATGCTGATAATACTTTGTTTGAAGAAGGTCTAAGGCACTGGATTAAGATCTGGATCCTATAAAAGAGGAAATGTAAAAGTGTATTTGCTTTCTTGCTGCTAATCTCTATTGTGATTCCCTTCATTCATCCTTTTGGTGATTTTTATTCTTGTGTTCTTGACTGCTGGTAACCCCAGAAGAATAAAAGTTTCTAATTTTTTAAATAAACCTTTGGACTGAGACTCTGTGGGTTCAAAATGTAATTCCGGCAATCTAAAGAAGAGAAGGCAAAGGACTGTGCTGATTGGGTTGCAGTCAGATGAGTACGGAGGGGAAAGGAAGACACTGCTGGACTGGGACCACTACACCACCTGCTTGACCAAGAAATGCTTCCAGGTAAGCAACCGGAAATGAAACTAAAAGATGAATTAAATCATCCATCAAGGGAGAAAAACTTAACACTTAAATGCATAGAGGAAGATCCCAGTCTTGCACCCAAGAAATGCAAATTAAAAACATATATAGCAAAGAGAGCAATTGCATAGCCATCAGGTTACTCTTATGGTGGATTTCATTCTCAAACATCCCTAAAGGTATTTTTATTATTTATTTATTTTATACCGACCTTCATGAAAAATATCATATCAGATCGGTTTACAATGAACAGTGTGACAAGAAACCTTAACAAAAAACAAGTTGCAGGAAAGTTACAATAAAACAGGGGTACTGGGGTAGGGAGAAGAAGACGCTAGCAGCGGAAAGAGTAACTCAGTAACAATAACGGTGCTGTAATAGTGACTTTGCTGAAGATTGTCTAGTTACCAGTCTAATATCCACGATCTGTTCTATAACCTAGCTGGTGTTGGTTTAGTAAAGGAAGGCTTTACGAAATAGCCAGGTCTTGAGCTTTTTCTTGAATGTCCGCAAACAAGGTTCCTGTCTGAGCTCCGGGGGGGATGGCATTCCATATGCTAGGTCCCGCTGTCGAGAAGGCCCGTTCTCTAGTGGTTGTTAGCTGGGTGAATTTAGTGGGGGCGGCGTGTAGAGATCCTTTGTATACTTCCCTGATAGGTCTGGAGGATGTGTGGAGCCTGAGTGGAAGTTGCAAGTCTAAGGGTGCCTGGTGGTGAATAGTTTTGTGAATAATAGACAGGGCTTTATGCATGACACTAAAGCTTATAGGCAGCCAATGCAGATCTCTGAGGATGGGTGTGATATGCTCTCTTCTTAGTAAGGATTCTTGCGGCCACATTCTGGAGCATTTGGAGTGGTTTGGTGGAGAAGGAGGGGAGACCAAGCAGAAGAGAATTGCAGTAGTCAATCTTAGAAAACAGAATGGCTTGGAGAACCGATCTGAAGTCTCGAAAGTGACTTCATATCTCGAAAGGAAGATATAAAAGGAAGGAATGAGGAAGTAAGGAGACCAATATTGACAGTTCTAGTGCTCAAAAACAAGGCCAACTGTGCAGATTAACAGAAGACTCAGCAAACACTCTGACACTTTATAAACATAAGTTAAACCAAATAAATAAATGTATGTATACATACATAGTGTATATTACTCCTGGGGGAATTCTGTACAAAAGTTTTTTTAAATTCTGTGCACAAAACTTAAAATTTTGCAAAATTCTGCAGACTTTATATTGGTCAAAACACCACAATTTACATGACAGCCTTTAAGTAATTACATTTTAAATTAATACAGAAAAAAGTTATTACTTAAAGATGCAGAATTTTAAATATTTTGAGCAGAATTTCCCTAGAAATTCACTGTAAGAGTGTCCCTTCCACTCGCTCTCCCTACTCCCCTGGCCACTTTGCCCTCTCAGGCCCCAACTCCTCCACCTGCCAGTATCTCTCCCCTCCACCTCTAGGCTCAACCCCTTCCACTCTATCGCCAGTCCCAGAGTTTGACCCCGTTCTCAGTACTGCCCCTCACACAGGCTCCCTCTGTCCCTCCCTCTCTCACGCACACGCTCCCTTCTCTCTAGTACACATACACACACCCTCGTACAGGCTCCCTCGCTCTCTTGCACACACACACATCTCCTCATACAGACTCCCTCACTCTCTTATACACACAGCCCCTCATACAGGGCCCTCTCTCTTGCATACACACCCAGACAAGTTCCCTTTCTCTCTCACACATACATCCTCACACAGGCTACCTATATGTCTCTCTCACGCACCCCTTCACACAGGCTCTCTCACACACATACACAATCCCTTCACACAGGCTAGCACCCTCACACACACACGAGCTCCCAATCTCTCACACATACATACACACTCCTTCCCAATCTCCTCATATAGGCTCCTTCTCTCTGAAACCCACACTCAAGCATCCCCTACCCCCCGCTCTCTTACCTCCCATGCTCTCTCTCACACCCTCCTGCACTCTCTCACCCTCCCCCCTCCCCTCTCTCACACTCCGGGGCCTTTATCTTCACTGCGAGCTGAGCACACTCCGTTCGTGGCATGGTGGGATCTCCTCTGCTTTGTTCTGCGCAGGGGGGAATTCCCCCAGGACTAATATATGTGTAAAATAATAAGATTCAATAACATTTTAGGGTTGAAGAGCTGAACCAGATCAGATTTTCAAATGTTAACATACAAAAAAGCAAAGAGAAGAAAGTTGATGAGAAAATGCGAGAATTTTATTTTTGTTTAAATTCCCACTTGATAGACTTTGGAGGCAGTAAACTATTTAGGAGGAGTCCAGTGGAAAATGCTAGTACATGCTAGTAAAACCAAGAGCGAGTTGACCACGCTTAAGTCTAGTCCAGTGGTTTCCAAGCAGTTTTTTCTTTGGAGACCCAGCGTGGGCAAATCTATTTCATGCACTTTCGTTAGTCAAATATTCCAGAACTGGACTGAGAAACTGCCTGACAGTTCAGGAAGCTTTCGAATGGTGATGAGTACCTGCACCCAGTCGCAGCTGACTCACCAACCTTAACTTAAACATGGCCTGCAAGTTTTACGTCTATTCCAGGCAAATTCCGTGACCTCTTCAAAGCACTTCAAGGCCTCATGCAAGCAAATACGCCAAGATAAATACAAAAGAGGATAAACATAACCAGTGTACTTAGAACACTTCTGGGTTTTCCAGACACTAGTTTACAACATGGTGGACAGGCTGAAATATAGCTGGCTAATCATCATAGATTAAAAACAGATTAAAAAAAAAATTCAGTGACAGTAAAAGGCTGCACCACATGTGAAAAAAACCCTCCACCAACTGTTTCATGTTCCTGTTCAGTATCCCTTTAGTTACGGTCTCGCCAATCCTCCTTATCTAACCTGTTCATTGCCTCATGATTTCCTAGGAAATCCCCGCTGGAATGTTCAGGAGTCGGAGATACAGCTCCGGTGCACAGTTTTTACTCTGCCACTCCATAACCTATCATTTCTCTCTCTGGAGCCAAAAATAGTGCTGTAGCACAGCCATATACTGTGTCTACCTACCAACAGTAACTGACTGAGGCAGCATTCCTGCACAAGGAGGCCTATATGCCAAAGCCATTTAGATGGATAACGTAATAGTTATCTGTCTAAATAGCTCACCCGGCTATATTCAGCCCTTATTCAGCTAATTTCTAGCCGGCTGAGATGGGGGCGTTGCAGGGGCAGGCAGGAGACATTCTGGGGAGGAACAGAGTTAGCGGTTACCTTCTGCGGTTAACTCTGGTTGGGCCGTAGGGCTGCCCTAACGTTGCCAATCATACATAACTGGCTAACCTTAAGGTAGCCGCTGAATAAACCCTGCTAGCAGAGCTCCTTCTAAGCTGAGCACGTGCGTGATCGCTCATACATTTCGGAGCTCACATGCTTATTTTCTTTTTGCTATATACAGAAATGAAATGCTAATACCGGCGATCAAAAACTGTCAGTTTAAAAAAAAAATTGTTGCTCACATGAAAAACAATTTGCACACACCTTGTCACTCCTTGGAGGGAACATCGCCCGCTAGTTAGCTGGTTATGTATAACAGGCTAACCAGCACAGCCGCAGAGCGGTTCCCCCCGACGTCATTAAGGGACCGCCGATGCCGAACGGGACCTCTGGTAAGGGAGCAGGGACCATCGGGCAGCAGTGGGGACAGCTTCGGGGGCAACCTTCCAGCACCGCCGCAGCGCCCGAGTCGCGCTGAAAGCATTCCCTTCCCCCGGAATCACCAGCGAGAGGAGAGAATCTCAAGACTCTGCCTCCAACCGCCTACCTCCCCCGACTTCATCAAGGCCATGGTGACGCCGAAGGCGCTTGTGCCAGTGTGCACGCGCCCTTGGCATGCACATGAAGGCGCACAACAAAGAGGCCTGCCCCTTTGTGCGCGCCTGAGTGGCATTACTAGCTTGCTTCACTACTTCAGCGATCATCTCAAATATCCCAACACTGACCACTACAACCATGGACCAGCTGTACTACATTGAGCCCATTTGTGGACATGGCATATAAGGAGAACTAAGGAGAACTACCAGCATGAAACAAAGAAGGCCAGTAACCTTAATCTTCCCAACGATAAGTACTAACCCAGCCACTATCTCCTGCTGCTTAATTCACTCTGCTACTGTTAAATGTCCAATCTATCTCAAAACAATTCCCTCTGATCAATGGCTTACTAGAAGATTTACAGCCCACCATCTTTGGCATAACTGAAATCTGGCTGGCAGACAAAGATAATGTAATCCTAAATCAAATCTGCCACCCTAACTATGAGGTAGTTCACATATCTAGACCGAAATGAAAAGATGGGGGTTTATTACTAATCATTAAAAAAAGATCTGAAACTAGCACACTGCAAAGTAGACATTGTCCCACCCTATGAAATGGCAATACTAAAATCTCATCAGCTAAACAGAGGTCACGTCTATTGCCCTCCAGGCATACTTTAAAAAGATTGCTCACCACCAATATAATTATTCACCAAGGTATTTCCTTCTCCAGAATCTACAATAATTGTAGGAGATTTTAACCTACAGGTAGACAAATCACCAAGATCCTTAGCATGTGAAATGTTTCTAGAAGCAATGGAAGCCATGGAATGGTCATCTCGAATGCAATGCTCAAAGTGGGCCACACACTAGACCTAATATTTGCTAACTCAAGTAACTGCATAATCAATACCTCGCATACGATAGTACCATGATCTGTTCACCAATTAATAAAAGCGGAAATAGCCCTCAACAACCAAATATGTAAGAGAATGGATAATAAGCATACATTTACCTTCAGAAAAAAGACAGATATAGAAGTACTAGTGGAAGCAATAGAAACTAAGATACCAGAACTAAATCTAACCAACACCTCAACAGCTTCTGACTCCTGGGACAACATAGTCAATGACATAGTTGAAAACTTAAGCCTAGTTCAGACAAAAATCATCAACAAAGATAATAGCAACTCCAAACAAAAGAAACCCTGGTACAATGATGAACTAAGAACCCCAAAACAGAGCCTTAGGAAACTAGAGAAACAATGGAGAAAATGTCGTTCTCCTGAATTGCTAGGAAAATATAACTCCTGTCTCACAAAATACTGAACACTAAGCAATAAAGCTAAAAAAGATTACTATGCTGAACAGATTCATGGAGCTATTTTAAAGACCCAACAACTTTCATGTCAAGAAACTAAACAAAGGCCTCTTGCAATGAATATAGGGCTTTGCGCGGGAAAACACAGGTACAAACATGCGTAATTCCGCGCACAAACCTGCGGCAGCTTCGGCGCACCTTACTATATCTAAAAATGCTGATGCCTGCTGGCATTCAATGCTATAAATTAAACCATATTCCATATTTTGCAATTATTCTTTTTTTACATTTGCATGCAGCCCAAGCAAGCTACCTTGGACTGTGGAGTATGGGGCCATATGAAAAACTCCCTTAGCAGACAGACCAGCAGTATTACCAAAGGCTTCAGAATGGATAGAAGGTGGAAGAAAAATTCAAAATCTGAATTCAAAACTTCTCATCCATGGAGAGCTGCTGTCAGGAAAATGTCAAACAATCTTTTAGCTTGGACACAGAACTCAGCAAGTTGGTAAAAATTTGGGTGAAAAAACAGTCGATAACCAGCTTATTGCCGGGGAGTTCTCTTATTGCCTAATGAATGGGTGACTGTAGGGAACTCTGATGTTTAAATGAGATTTAAGCTGTTGATCTAGGATGGAAATCATCGTGGGTACTATTTTCAGTAACTTACTTTGATCTGCATTGAGTGGGTTTTTAATCTCTGATTATTAAAATAATAAGATGTACATTAAATTAAATTAGACTGCACAAAAAAGCTGAGAGTGCACCACGCAAGGGGCCATCTCACGGGCTGATACAGTAAAGCGCGGCCGCGGTTGCGCGGTTTCTAACCCACTTTGGACGCGCGATTCAGTATCGGCTTTTACGCGTCCTTAGCGCTTGCCGAAAAAGACGCGCATCCATTTCAGACCACCGCATGTATATATGTTAATGATCGGATTAGCTTTCCCCCCGATACAGTAACGCGCGCCCAAATTATCGCGTTTTTAACCAGCTTATTTACCGCATCTTTAACCTCTATATTTACCGCCTACTCTGACCCTGGCGTTAGTGTGGTGTTCAGTCAGCTTCGGACCAGACAGCGTCATGGAAAACATGCATATATTGGCTCTGGCGATCTTTTTCATTCGGTTGAGAAGCAGAATGAGAAATGCTCGGCAAGCGAATTCTACAAGGCAGATTGGAGAGGCCAACAGGGGAGCCCAGCAGCATGGAGAACCCAGCCAACCGGAGAGAAGCGGGAACGTCCATGAATGGAAGCCACAACCTTGGACGTCCGGCCGGGCGCTCAAGGCACAGCCATGGACGTTTGGAAGGCAGTGTTCCCATCTCTTTCCGGGCATCCATGCTCGGAGGCCTCGACCTTCACAGATGCCTGGACGTCCTTGCACATCCATGCTCGGAGCCCCTGACCTTGGATGTCCGGCCGGGTACTCAAGGTAGCGGCCATGGACGTTTGGAAGGCAGCATTCCCATCTCTTTCCGGGTGTCCATGCTTGGAGGCCCCGACCTTCACAGACACCCGGACGTCCTTGCATGTCCATGGTCGGAGGTCCCGACCTTGGATGTCCGGCAGGACGCTCAAGGCAGCTATGGAAGTTGTAAGGCAGCGGGGCCTCCCCTCCGATCATGGACGCCCGGAAAGAAGCGGGAACGTTCATGAACGGAAGCCACGACCTTGGACGACTGGCCGGGCACTCAAGGCAGCGGCCATGGACGTTTGTAAGGCAGCGTTCCCGTCTCTTTCCGGGGTGTCCATGCTCAGAGGCCCCGACCTTCACAGACGCCCGGACGTCTTTGCACGTCCTTAAGCGCTCAGACGTGGAAGGTTGGGGGTGGCCTCCGATCAAGGATGTCCGGATGCTCAGGGCAGCGGCCCCGGTGTCCATGCGGGGTCTGTAGAAAAGAACCATCCACTTACTTGCTGGAATGACATTTGAAATCACATTTGAAATGACATGTATGGCGCCAGCGCACCCTGGATACTGTATAGGCCCTATATACCGCTCTATACAGTAAAATGAATTGCAAATGCCTACCGCTTCATAGACGCACTTTTGACGCTCCTTTGCCGCACGCTTGGATTTGTGTCTAATTTGAATACTGAATCGAGCGGCTTGCAAACTAAAATGTGCGTGTGTCAAACGTGCGGGTGCCCGGCTCTGCTGCACTTTTTTTTTACGCATCGATACTGTATCGGCCTGTCAGTCTGGATGGAGACTCTTCTAGTAAGTTGTTTAATAATCTCGATGGAAACATAACTTCTAGTTATGACTCTACTTGCAACCTGATGGCATTCCAGCAATCAAGGTTAATTCCTAAAATCAGACCTAAATTTGATCATATACAGTAGGTAATATATAAAGAAATAAAGAGCCACAAACAGGCCTGGTTTTCAGGATATCCACAATGAATATGCATGAGATAGATCTGCATACAATGGAGGCAGGCAGTCAATGCTCTCATGCATATTCATTGTGGATATCCTGAAAACCAGGCCTGTTTGTGGCTCTGAAGGACCGGAATTGGCCCCTCTTCCACTAACAGAATAAAAAGAGGAAGCAAAGGTGGATGCGGGCAGAAAAAAGAGACGAGCTAAAAGTCCAGCCCAGAGGCTTGGGGCTTCCAGAACAATGCAGTAAAGAGCCACATGGCTCACAGACCCCCCGGGTCTTAGGGTGTATCATACAGGATAATATATTGTCCTCTTCGTATATTATTGTGTAAATGCTTACCTTCGACCCTTTGATACCACCCAGAGCACTGGCAGGTTCTCCTTTTTGCCCCTTGAAACCTGTACGACCCTGTGTTCCAAACAAAATATGTATCAACAAGAATCTGCATGGCCAACACCCAATGTTATCTCATCTTAGGATTTCTTATTCCAATATTGGGAGAACTGAAGGCTTCCTTTGCCCAGAACATTAAGAAATATAGTCACATCATCTAATGCTGCATCTTTCCACTGTTCAGGTCAGTTGGCTGATTGCTTCAAAGCACAATTAATGGATTGGAACAGGTCTGCTTCATAAAAAAAAAAGTAGAGTTCCATCATCATATAAAGTGCTGTATTTTGAATTACAAATTATTCTCCTATAGACAAAACAGTGCAGGTGAAAGGAAATATCTCATGGTGCTATTTATTAGACCCCCAACCTTTGGAATTAGATGCCTATATCGGCCCCCGATCAGAGCTGACTAGGACCAAGCACTTAAATTTAGAAGCCTGTTTTCAGAAGGCAACCAAATTTAAACGCCTAAAATGTGGGCAGCTACAGGGGATGAATTAGGGCAGGGAACACAAGTCAGGCAGGTAGCACTGATTTCAGCAGGAACCTAAATCTAGGCAAAGGAACTGTAGGCCTAAACTTAGGGGGCCACAGTTTTAGATGTCTACATTTTCAGCAGAAAGCTTAAGCTGCCTGAATCCAGTTGAATACCAGGTACATTTATGCACTTAAAATGCAGGGCCTCAGCATATGTTGGTCACAGAGAGGATCATTTTTAAAAGCCATTTCTGGGAGTGAAACGGTGTTTTACCCAAGGAAACGGGCTTTTAGAAAATTGCTCATCCTACATATGGGTCCATGTGTGCGTGTAGAGCCTCTATGTCTGTACTTTCATCCACAGTAGGGGGAAGCGTTCCTCAGGGGCGGGGCTTGGACGTACAGTATGCACATTCTTTGGCGATTTCAAAAGTATGCGCATATGTTTTGTCATGAACAAAACTGCACAAATTAGCAGAGGTACATGCATGCAGATACTTACTTGTCTTGGGGCAATTTTTGAAAGTGAAAGCATGCATAGACTTTCAGCTTGATAATTTGTGCAAAGTCCACAGGTAAAATCTGCAGACTTTGCATTTATGTGCATAGTCTTAAAATTACCCTTTAAAATGATATAAAACACCACAACATTAAATCCTTATTTTCCCCCTGTTGTACCAATGCATGATGTGGTTTTTAAAGTTAAAAGTTGCTCCATATGATTCTATTGTATTTAAAAACATTATTATATTGTAATTCCCACTCTAAATGAACCACTGGGAAACTCTCTAGGCAGGACAAGCTTGCAGGTTTGGGAAAATGTACTTATTTCTATATAGCTCGTAATAAGCTGTGCAGTTTGGATACAGCAACACAAACATGACCTACAGGTGATCCAGATGCTCCAGGGAAGCCGTCTTTGCCAGAAATTCCAGGATCTCCAATGGTACCGTTGCAACCATCTAGACCTGGCAGGCCTCTTGTGCCAGGCTGACCGGTGTGGCCCTGTTCAAAAGTGGAAAGCAAAATATTTTAATATGTCTAAACCAGAGTTTACTGAAGTACTCTTTCTGCAATCCATGACAAGTTCCAGAATTGCAATAAGCAAAGGAAGTTTCAAGCTCATGGCTACTGCTCTGCTTTTTACTAGACACCTGTCCACGTTCAGGAAAGAGGTAAATGTTTTACCCATACGCTTAATCCTCAGTTCTTTTTCAAATACTAACATTTACGGGCATCAAAGTGGTCAAAATGGTCTCCTCCAAAGATCCATGGTTTACTTCTCCAACCTAGAGGGGTCAATTGTCATTTTTACAACACACTAGAGCTCTGCTGGCCTAAATAACGTATCTTGGAGTCAATGCAGAAAATGTTTAGTACAATCCCGTCTTCAAGCAAATGGACCACATGTTACTCTCTTTTCTGTTCCCCACGCCATCACAGTTTTTAGAAGAGTATTATGTCATGGGACAAAAGACTGTATTTGACCGGTTGGATCCATACAAATTAAACCACACAGTGCCCTGACTTCAAGGAGTTCATAACCTATGCTTGAGCAGAGGAAAGCTAAATTACTTGCTCCAGGTCAAATTGAACAGTTGTGCTGTGAACTGAACCAGAGTTCTTCCGATTTCTGTGATCTACCCCAGTGTTTCTCAAGCTGGTTCGGGAGGAGCCCTTAGCTGGCCTGGATTTCAGGATGCATAACAATAAATATGCATGAGAGTCATTTTCATACCATGGAGGCAATGCTTGCAAATCTGTCTCATACATACTCATTGTATATATATCCTGAAAGCCAGAATAGCTAGGGGGCACGAGCGGACTGGTTGAGAACCACTGGTCTAACCAGTAAATCACAGTGTCAGCCCAATGGAGCAGATTGGGTGGGCCAGCTGATCCTTAACTTCATTACATGTTGGTAGGTAACAGAAGTAATTTAAAAACTTTATTTTTTTGCTCCAGTGAAAAAAAATGAAAGTACTATAGCTGTTAACATCATAAACTTTTTTTTTAATGATTTGGGAAACCCACAGAATAGTATATGCAGCTACATCCTCTACTGGAGCTCTGTACAGTTGGCCTAAATCCAATCTTTCTATTCCCAAACCTCTTCAAGGATAATATTTTAATTTTCCACTATGAGAACATCCTAACACATCCATCACTATCTCTCCTGCAAATGTATGTACTAATTGCCAGTTAATATAAAGGAAAATTGGTTCTTACCTGCTAATTTTTTGTTCCTGTAGTACCACAGATCAGTCCAGACTCCTGGGTTTTGCCTCCCTTCCAGCAGATGGAGAGAGAGAAAAACTTTGAGAGCACCCCCTCTTAATCTGGTGTGCCACCTGCTTCTCTTCAGTATTGATCAGTACCCAAGCAGAAAAACCACAATTGAATAACCAATCAAGAACTTAAGAACAGTATCCCCCAACCCCACGAGTAGAGGATGAAGGACAAAAAACCAACTGAATTCGGCGGCTAAAGACTGCAGGACTGCATGCCCTAGATCAGACAGGCAAGAAGAAAATATTAGACGAACGGACTCTTAGTTACACCCGAACCCAGTAAACACAATCTCTGCAGTGGGTGGGCATCTAGACTGATCTAGGGAACAAAAATTAGCAGGTAAGAACCAAATTTCCTTTCCCTGTATGTATCCTGATCAGTCCAGACTACTGGGATGCACCAAAGCTTCCCTAGACAGGGTAGGACTGCGAGAGTCCCGCTTGAATAACCCGATCACCAAAATGGCAAACTCCGGTTCCTGAACATCTAGGTAGTCATGCCTGGCAAAGGTGTATAGAGATTTCCAAGTAGCCGCCCTGCGAATTCTGCCCAAAACATCCTGGGCATTCTGCCCAGGACATTCTGCCCAGAAGATCACTTGCGAATGTGTGGAATGGGCCTTTAATACCTCCGGGACAGGGCGACCTTGAGATACATATGTAGAGCCAATCGCCTTCTTCAACCAACGCAATATTGTAGCTTTAGAAGACTTCTGCCCCTTGTTAGCGCCATGCCACAATACAAAAAGATGATCCAACAATCGGAAACTGTTGGTAATCTCCAAATAGTGCAATAAAACTCTTCTCATGTCCAGGTGCTTTAAATCCCTGGCATGAGGAGAATTGAACTCCAAGCCTGAAAAGGCTGGGAGCTCTACAGACTGACTGAGATGAAAAGAAATGAACCCAAGAAGTAAAGAGGAAGGCGATCTATGATAGCATGGAGGAAACAGAAGAATAGATGCCAGATGTCTTTGAACGTATCATAGATCACCTTCCTCTTTGCTTCTTGGGTCCATTTCTTTTCATCTTAGACAGTCTGTAGAGCTCCCAGCTTTTTCAGACTTGGAGTTCAAAGACATCTGGCATCTATTCTTCTGTTGTTTCCTCCTGAGATGAAAAGAAGACACTTCCTTCTGAAGAAAGGACAGGTCCGTTCGCAAGGAGATTCCCAAGTTGGAGCCTGCAGCTCCGAGATCCTTCTGGCGGAACAGATTGCTACCAAGAAAACCGCTTTCAGCTTCAGATCCTTCAAGGTGGCTCTCTTAAGCGGTTCAAAGAGCGCAGATTCACACTCCATGAAGGACACATCCGATGGACAGGAGGATGAAAATGCTTCACTCCCCAAAGAAAATGTATCACATCCAGATGAGCCGCAAGGGAAGAGCCATGAACCTTGCCCTCTCAAGCATCCCAATCACCACTTGAACCCCCCTAAGAGTTGAACGATAGGCCCTTCGTAAGATCATTCTGCAAGAAAGAGAGGATCATGGTCACAGAGTCTCGACGAGGGTCCGCATTCTGTGTCTTGCACCGACTCCGAAGACCCTTCACACTTGAATATATGCCATTGAAGTGGAGGGCTTCCGAGCTCGTAACAGTGTAGAAATGACATCCTCCAGATAATCCTTCTTTCTCAACTGCCTCCTCTCAAAAGCCAGGCCGCAAGACAAAAGCAATCTGCTTGATTCAAAAATATAGGGTCTTGACGCAGGAGATTTGGGAGATAATCGAACTGCAGGGGTCCGACCAATGCCAGGTTGATCAGGTCCGCAAACCACGGCCAACACGGCCACTACGGAGCCACCAGTATCACCCGGTCCGAACGAAGTTCTATTTTCCTAAGGACTTTGCCAATCAATGGCCAAGGAGGAAACATATAAAGTAGGATCTCCTGAGGCCAAGGGATGAAGAGCACATAGACTCCTTCCATTCCATGCTCTCTTCTGCAGCTGAACAATTGCTCCGCCTTAGCATTGCCATGGGTCGCCATTACATCGACCCCACTTGCAGGAGATTAAGTCCATGGCGCTCTCCGCTAACTCCCATTCTCTGGGGTCCAATTGTTGGAGGCTCCCATTATATGGGAGGCCGCCAGCATTATTTTTATTTATTTATTTAAACATTTTTATATACCGGCATTAGTTGGTTACATCATGCCGGTTTACATCAAAAACTGGTAAAGTTTGGAAATTACATTTTAACAGGGGAATTAGAACTGGGAGGGGGGTAACAAGAGAATAGGATAGACGAGAAATAACAGTAACATTAACATTAACATAGTTCCTCGGTGTGAGCGAGGGGAAAGTATAACTACATATGGTTCCTCAGTATGAGGAAGATGGATTAGACGCAATGTGGTCTATTTTTGTTGGTGGCGGTGTAAGTTTTTTATTCTGGGTAAGCATGTTTGAACAACCATGTTTTCAATTTCTTTTTGAAATTGTTAATACATGGTTCAAGGCGTAGATCAGGCGGCAGTGTGTTCCAATGAGTGGGACCTGCTATGGAAAAAGCACGGTCACGTGTTGAGGTGAGATGGGCTGTTTTAAGGGAGGGCACAACTAGGGTGCCTTTATTGGTCGTTCTAGTCGGGCGATTGGATTGGTAGGTTTAAAGGGGAGGTCTAGCCAGTTGGAGTTGTGGGTGTAAATTGCTTTATGCATTATGGTGAGTGTTTTGTAGATGATACGGGAGCCAATGGGGAGCCAATGTAGGTCTCTAAGGATAGGGGTGATGTGGTCGTATTTGCGAGAGTTTGCTATGAGTCTCGCTGTGGCATGTTGTAACATTTGTAGTGGTTTGATGGAAGAGTAAGGGAGTCCTAGGAGTAGAGCATTACAGTAGTCTAATTTGGATGATTATGGTGGCCTGTATGACTGTACGGAAGTCTTGGGTGTGAAGAAGGGGTCAGTTTTTTAAGTACGTTAAGTTTGAAAAAACAGGCTTTGAGAATGGAATTTATGTAATTCTTCATGCTTAGTTGGTGGTCAATGAGGTCCCGGGAGCAAATGTCATTATCAATGAGGTCCCGGGAGCAAACGTCATTATCAAATGACGTTCGGCCCAGGATATTAGCATCTCCGCTTCCAGAGCTATCTCATGGCTCTTGGTTCCCCCTTGACAGTTGATATAATCCACCGTGGTTGCATTGTCTGACAGGACCCAGACTGCCTTGTAGCACAGAAGGGGAAGGAAGCTCTCCAAAGCCAGTCTCACCAACCTTGTCTCTAGATGGCTGATTGACCAGTTCGCCTCCTCCGTGGACCATTGGCCCTGTGCTGCTTGAGACTGGCATACAGCTCCCCAGCTGGAGAGACTGGCGTTGGTGGTCACCACTATCCACTGAGGGACATCGAGGTCCACACCACATTCCAAATGACCTGGAACCAGCCACCAAAGGAGACTGGACCTGGTAACTTCTGGAAGAGGGAGCTGGAGATGGAATTGTTCCGACAACGGATTCCAATGGGACAGCAACGCTCTCTGCAGAGGTCTCATATGAGCAAAGGCCCACAGGACAAGCTCAAAGGTTGATGCCATGGAACCAAGAACCTGTAAATAGTCCCAGAACCTGGGCACTTGAATTTGCATCAGGTTCTGGACTTGAGTATCCTCTCTTCGAGAGAAAAACCTTTCCCATGTTGGTATTGAATCGGGCCCCTAGAAACTCCAGGATCCAAGAAGGAGTGAGATAACTCTTGGCTAGGTTGACCACCCAGCCCAAGGAGCGTAACCGGAGCAACACTGTGTCGACCACTTGATCTGCAAATCGTCCAGACAGGGATGGACCAGAATCCCCTCTGTGCAAAGCTGCCGTCACCACGACCATGACCTTTGTAAAGGTCCGGGGAGCCATAGCCAGGCCAAAGGGCATGGTGCAAAACTGTAAATGTTGACCGAGGATCATAAATTTGAGGTATCTCTGATGATCCCCGTGGATCCTGATCTGCAAGTAGGCTTCCAGCAGATCCAGGGAGGCTGCTATCACTGAACAGAGAGTCTCCATCCAAAAGCGAGGCACCTTGAAGGCCTCATTAACCTGATTCAGATCCAGGATGGGGCAGATTGATCTCTCCTTCTTTGGAACTACGAAGTAGATAGAGTATCTCCCCTGGCCTTGTTCTTGGTGGGGCACTGGAACAAAGGCCCCTAGTTCTCTTAATCAGAGGAGGGTCTATTGGACGACCCGATTCTTTTCTGGGAAGCCACAGGGAGACACGAGGAACAGGCTGCGCAGCGGACGAGCTAACAGGTAACCGTGTTCTATCACACTTAGAACCCATCGTTCCAACGTGATTTGGCCCACTCCTGGTAAAAGAGTCAGCTAACCCCGATGAGCGGAACCAAGGAATGGGTTGACTATGTTTCATTGTCATGTTTTGGTGCCGCTTGTTCCTGGGGCCATTTGCTCCCGGGACCTCAGTTGGATTTGCGGCCTCGAAAGGATAGGGACCAAGCCTGAGACCTCCCCGAGGTCTGCCTCTGTTCTGCCCCTGATCTCTACTCTGACAGAAATGCCACTGGCCCTGAAAATGGGAGTGAGGCGGGAAGCCTCTCAAACCTGTCGGCCTGTCCTCTGGGAGCTTATGTACCTTATTCTCTCCCAGTTGCTTGATCAGTTGCTCCAGGTCCTCCCCAAAAAGGAACTTTCCCTTGAAGGGTAACACCCTGAGCAATGCCTTAGAAAAGACATCCGTCACCCCACCCCCCAGCTGCAGTCTCAGCTCATTTTCCAGTCTTGCTGTAGGAATGGAGACTTCTGGAAGCACCCAGAAAGAAGCAAGGCTATACACTGTACTCAGGTTTTTGTACTCTGTGATTAAATGGCAGGTTTTAAGCTGGGTACATAAAGTTTCTTTTTAATTACTTTTACCTGGGGTTGGGTGGGAAGGAGGGGGGGGTTGATTTCTGTGACTAGAGAAGACATTGGGATGGAGAAGACGTGGGTCTAATACTGCAGCAGAAGGAGAGAAGCTGCAGGATTTTCAAAACTCTAGTCCTGGCTGCCCAAATGAGCAAACATTTAGAATCTGCCTTTGTGACACATCATCATACTCTAATAAATTCCTACACCCAAACTACTTTGAAATTGTGGCCATTTTGAATTTATGACCACGCCTCCTTCGCTTGGCTCTTTTTCCATATGCGACATGAAACTGTGAGAGGATACTAAGAAAGCATAATATTTCATTTTGCCATAACCTAGGAAAGAATAAAGGAGCTGGAATGATCGCTTCTACTTTCACTCTTCTTATGAATACTGTATATATATATTTTTTAAGATCCTAAAAACATAAACACAAGACATCGCCTCTGAACAGCAACAAAAGGGAAGCCAACAATACAGAAAAAGTAGCGGCTACACCACGTGCTGAAAATCAAATAACTGAATACCTCGGAGGGAATCATAGCACGAGCCCTCCAGAGAACTTATCTGATACTGATTTGTATTTTTACCATTTGGTTTAGGATTTACTTTCTTTGAATTGTTAGGTTCCCTTTTTTGCTGACTTGGGCATCATTAGTAGGGGGTGATTATTTGCTTCTAGGTTTTAGACATCTCTCCTCACCAGCTCTGTGGATTCACCTCCGAATCTCACTATTTATGTAAACATGGAAATAATTGTTCACAGTTTAAAGCAGCTTAGACTGACAAATCCTACACCTTTAATACATGGACACTCTTTATATGCTGTTTACAAAGTCTTAAAATATGCATTACATGTATTTAAATAATTATAGAGAGACTTACTGGAATTCCATTAATGCCCTGAAACCCAGGAACTCCCATTTGTCCCTAAAGAGAAAAGTTAAAACGTATGAAACCATGCACATATCACTACTGATCTAGAAGTGCTTTCCTTCCCGCAAGACACACATATACAGATAAAGATAACATTTTAAACAAGTCCTGTAATCAAGGCTGCTTATTCCAGTTCATGCCCACTGGACAATTCAATAGTGAGCAGGGCCTTAGGTTAGCAGGCTGGACAACCTTCTGGGCCTCGCATGGGGCCAACGCCCTAAGAATGAGAGAAAGCCTTTAGCATAGTTGGCCCATAGTGATATTCTTCACAGTTCTTCTGCCATATTGGATTTCTCTTGGAAACGTTTTCTTACTCCCAACGTTTATTCCCGTCACTTCCTTTCTGATTTCCACCTTGATGAATGGCTTGCAGCCTCTTTATGTACTAAATGCCACCGTGCACCATCAACAAGGATTGATGTGCTACACCATGCCCCTCTTAACTCCCTTGCTAATACCATCCATATCTTTCTTCACAGGCTAGCTGACTACGATATTTCCTTCCTCCACTCTGCAGGGCCGGTGCAAGGGGATTAGGCGCCCTAGGCACCTTCTGCCTTGCGCCTCCCTCCCTGGTCACACCGACATCCCCCCGCCCCCGGTCGCACCCCCCCCGGTCATGCCGACACATCCCTTCCCCCCAGTCACGGCCCCGACTCCTTCCTCTCGGTTTTTTGGGCTGTAAGCCCCATATCGTTCGTGCCCCCTAATGGTCGCTATCCTAGGCCCAGCCCTAGCTCGCCCAGCGCTTCCGCTGACCCTGCCACTCTGCTATGCCCACCTAGGATGCTTCTGTTAATCATTACCCAGCCAAGCCCCTCTCCAATCCCTTATAAAATCAACGTATCTTGTCAGGAACATTAATGATGTGCTCCTAAAATATGTTGTACCATGCTCTGAATATTGATAAGGCTTGCCATAAAAGTTTTATTTATGTAAAGAAATCATTTTATGGTACTGGCCATGGCCCTCTCTATTTCCCACAAATGACTGAACCCTTTCTAACCTGGAGACAACCACAATGTTTCGTAACCATTGGGATCATTCACAGCTCCCTCTACATCCAAGCTCTGAAACATGGAAATTGAAGGAAGACAAAAAAAAGACTCCTTACTTACATCTCGGGTTTTAAACTTGTTTTTCCGATTATTAATCTCTTTCTGCCTATGCTTTTTGAAATCCAGCATTGTTTTCGACCTCTAACACCTCCCCTGAAGGTGGTTCAATATATGCAACACCCTTTCTATGAGGGGGTACTTCCTCATGCTAGCCTTGAACCTATTCCACCTCCAGCCTCAGATAATGGCCCCCTCGCTCTACAACTTACTTTGCACTGAGAAAGGATAATCGCTCGTCCGTTTATGACCTTGAAGTATTTGAATGTCGCCCATGTGCCCTTTCCCTCCGTTCCTTCCCTGTCCTAAATTCCCTTTTCCGCATACAACCTGGGCAGCTCTTAAGAAGCCAACTGGAAGCCATCAAGTCATCTTAAGAACTGCTGTTTACCTTATGCTTATTGCTAACACAATGCAAGTACACTGAAGAGAAGAGGAAAACAGAGGTTCATACTATACCTGAGCGCCTTTAAATCCACTTCCTCCCGGAGCACCAGGAAATCCTCTCTCTCCTTTTGGCCCTGCCAAGCCTTCTGGTCCAGGAAATCCTGGAGGTCCCATTTGTCCTGGGGGCCCCAGATCACCTGGTAGACCCTAAAATTAACAACAAGATTCAATACTACTTGAACACTATGTGAGTAACTTTAAAACAAGTGTGCAGGCATCTATACATGTGCGTATGGATGCGTGAGCAAACATACGCAGGAATTTTAAATCATGCGTGCATTTACATGCGTACGAACAAATACCCTACTGCGAGTATGTATGCTCCTAATTTTAAGCAGTTATTTGAGCAGAAGGTTTTGCGTATCTTCCTTAGGACCTTGTTGGCTTTAACATGTTCAGGTAATCAGATTTTAAAACATGCTCACACGTGAAGGCCATTCCCAGTTTTACCCAATAGTCCACTAGTTTGCCCAGTCCATCTCGAGGTCATCCAGAACCTCTGGTTCTTCAGCCTGGACTCCCCTCAGTCAATGTAGCCATAAAATGAGATTTATAAAGACTTACACCCCATCAGGAGCAGTAGTAAACATACATGGCTAACAGCCCACCGCGTGCTGCAGCCACCGGTTTTAAAATACGGCTTTATGCGCATAGCTATTGGCTCCGCCTCAGAATGCCCATGCTCCGCCCCTTTTTATTTTGCATATACGCACAGAATTTCTGACTTTTAAAATACGTGTCGCGCACGCGTGACCCAGGTAGTTGCATATATGGGTCTTTTAGCATGAGCACCGCTTTTAATATTCACCCCTATAATTTTAAGTTAATCTCCAAAACAGTCTTGGTAATTATCCATACATCAAAAAAGTTCACTTCATTCCAATACATGCACAGATTTGCAAACAAGCACACAAAATGTTTGCAAAATACTGATACACCTTCAGGTCCTAAAGCTGGCATCTGCACTTTGGTATTAAGGACCAATGACAAGGAAAAGGTTGGTTTAGCTTAAATATAAATAGGAGCGTATGACAAGCAGAACTGCATTCACCAACAAAAGGCAGGTCTCAGAGAGAGGCCAGCGCCTGCAAGCATTCCTGTATTTACTGCAGAAGCAGAAAACCTTCCTTCCTATGTGAATCTCCCAAGTGTCCCCCCGATTCTACTTCTCCCATAAATACTGGAATTGTGTAATCCGATGTTTTGCAGGCAAGTGCATCTCCTCGTGCAGCGTCTGGACAGTCACCTCCCACCGGTGCGTAAACATTATAGGAATTGTTCAACTGAAATTGGAGGGCATGGAATATGGAATAACAATAAAAACAGCGTTGTTTGCCTGGTTTATCTCGGCACACGTTTTGTTACGGAGGTTCGTTTTTGATGCTAGGGGTCCTTTCAGCTGAGATCAGGTGAGGACACGGCAGCTGCGTTGGATCCTCCGTCTCCCCATCGACCTCCTTTGGTTCAGAACTAAACTGGGGTTACCTACACAACAGGGTCACCCCCTCTGTAATATCAAGTCTAACAAACAGCTGCCTCTTTTGGTTTTTGTTGGGGTTTATTTATTTTTTTACAGAGAACTTCCTTGTGGTTGGACAGTGCGACTATCATGTGCTTTTTTCCTACATTTTTATTGCATTTTAAATTTATTTACAAAGACTACACTTTGCCCAGAAATACGAGAAATCAAAAGGAGAAGGAGGAAACTCAACGATCTCATTAGAGCAGAAAAAGAAGCAGTAGTAAAGGGGCAGAAAACAGAGGAGAAAAGAGAAACTCATTCAAGAAACCACATCCCAATCTTTTTCAGGATAAACTGAAACTCACTTTACAAGGATTTCTATTTTCCACTACTGTTTTTGTTTATAGACGGTGGTTATTCCGCCTTTTACCATGAATGGCCTCAATCAATTTAGATCAGACAAACTGCAACGGAAATAACTTACAGAGGTGATCAAATCTGCGGTTGGAATAGCAGTGGGAATCCAGGATATATA
Source organism: Rhinatrema bivittatum (assembly GCF_901001135.1). Lineage (NCBI taxonomy): Eukaryota > Metazoa > Chordata > Amphibia > Gymnophiona > Rhinatrematidae > Rhinatrema > Rhinatrema bivittatum. The sequence continues at coordinate 115,366 of NW_021820947.1, forward strand.
ACTTCAGGTCCTTCACTGGAGGAATAAGGAGTTAGAACGGGGGGAATGGCCATGGCGTGGGTTTATTCCTGAAAGTAAGGTAGCAAGTCGCAGGAGTAGTGGTGCCTTGTTCCAAATATTTTGTGAGTAATGGCTGAAAGCATGAAGTGCAGGGCAGGGCAATCTGTCAGTGGTCAGAGGAGGAGAGGAGAGGAGCAGAGCCATTTGGGAGGACCAGAGATCTCTTGTGGATGTGTCGAAGGAGAGAAGATAGGAGAAGTACTCGGCTTCTGCCTTATTCATACATTTGTAGAAGAGGCAGAAACTTTTGAATGCTATCCTGCTTTTGACTGGCAGTTAGTGCAGTTGGTGCCTCTCCTCTTAAGTCTTCCAATACTGACCCCACACCATTTCGGTCGCCCTTCTCTGGACCGCCTCCATCCTGTCTCTGTCCCTTCGGAGATACGGTCTCCAGAACTGAACACAGTTCTCCAGGTGAGGCCTCACCAAGGACCTGTACAAGGGGATCATCACCTCCTTTTTCTTACTGGTTATTCCTCTCTCTCTATACAGCCCAACAATCCTCTGCTTAGCTCTCACCTTGTCACACTGCTTCCCCACCTTCAGATCCCCAGGTACTATCACCTCAAGATCCCTCTCTTGGTCCATGCACATCAGTCTTTCACCCCCCATCACATACAGCTCTTTTGGATTACCTCACCCCAGATACATGACTCTGCATTTCTTGGCATTGAATCCCAGCTGCCAAGTCTTCGACCACTCTTCAAACTTTCTTAAATCACTCTTCATTCTCTCCTTCAAGCGAGTCCACTCTGTTGCAGATCTTAGTATCATCAGCAAATAGACAAACTTTACCTTCTATCCCTTCCGAGGTGTCGCTCATAAAGATATTGAACAGAGCCGGTCCCAATACCGATCTCTGCGGCACTCCACGTACACCATTTTCTCTTCAGAGCAGGTTCCATTTACCATTACCCGCTGTCTCCTGTCAGTCAACCAGTTTGTAATCCACTCTACCACCTTGGCATCGACTCCCAAGTTTCTCATTTTATTCACCAGCCTCCTAAGCGGGATCTTATTAAAAGCTTTGCTGAAATCCAAGTAAATCACATTGCGTGCTCTTCCTTTATCCAATTCTTTAGTCACCCAATCAGATTTGCTGACAGGATTTTCCCCTGGTGAATTTATGGTGCCTTGGATCCAGTAACTTACTGGACTGTAGATATTCACTATTCTTTCTTTTTTTCAGCAGCATCTCCATTCATTTTCCCACCACCAAGGTAAGGCTAACCTCCTCTCTGCTTCCACTCTTGAGAAGCGGGACCACAACCGCTCTTCTCCAATCACACAGCAACACTTCCCGTTTCCAGGGGCTGTTGAACAGGTCTTTCAGCGAACCTGCCAGAATATCTCTGAGCTTCTGTACTATCCTGGGATGTTCCTCATCCGGCCCCATGGCCTTGTCCACTTTCAGTTTTCCTAGCTCTTCCCATAGATTCTCTTCTGTAAAAGGAGTTGTGTCCACCCTATTCCCATCTATGGTCTTGTCAACCAGCAACGGTCCTTCTCCAGGTTTCTTCTTTAGTGAACAGAATTATTTGATTAATATTTCTGCCATTTCTTCATCTCTCTCTACACCTTGCTCTTGTCACCTTTCAGTCTCACTATACCACTATGGGCCTCCCTTCTTTCCCTGATGTATCTGAAAAATGTTTTGTCACCTCTCTTTACCTCTTTGGCAATCCTTTCTTCCGCTTGACCTTTTGCTTTCCTGATTTCTTTCTTCGTCTCCCTCAGTTTCACCAGGTATTCTTCCCTATTTTCCTCTTTTTTGGGATTCTTTATACTTTATCACTGTTCTTTTTATTTATTTATTTTTTCAGCCACCTCCTTTGAGAATCAAATCGGTTTGTTTTTCCTCTTACTTTTGTTTACTTTTGTAACATATAGATTTGTTGCCTTTGTAATAACTCCTTTTAATTTGGCCCACTATTGTTCCACCTTGCCCATTTTTTCCCAGTCTTCTAATTCTTCCTTCAAGTACATCCCCATTGTGCCAAGTCCACATTTTTGAAATTCAGAATTGGCTCTTCATGTGACTTCTCCATATCTTATTTGCAATAGCAAACCATACTGTCTGATGATCCCTGGTGCTGAGGTGGGCACCTGTCCTGACATTAGAGACATTATCTCCATTAGTGAGCACCAGGTCGAGTATCACTCCCTCCCCTTGTGGGTTCCATTACCATTTGTTTGAGCAGAGCCCCTTGCAGGGCATTCACTATCTACTTCTTGTAGATTCTGCAGAAGGGATACTCCAGTCCACGTCTGGCAGATTACAATCTCCAACAATCAACACTTCTCCCTTCTTTCCTACCTTTTGGATGTCTTTCACCAGATCTCGATCCATGTCTTCAGTTTAGGCTGGAGGCCTGTAAATCATGCCGGTACAAATGGAAGAACCATAGCTCATAATGCTTCCTCCCTACCCCAAGTCCCTTGCATTTTGGTTGCATTGATATTGTTTTGACATAAAGTGCTCATCCTCCCCTTTCTCTTCTTTCTGTCCTTCCTTAACAAGTTATAGCCTGGGATGGCCGTATCTCAGTCATGAGACTTCATGAACAATGTCTCTGTAATGGCAATATTACGATTGGCGGTCCATGGGCTACCCCCATGAACTACTACTCTCACCTCTGGGGCCAGTCCGGCCATCCTAATCCCGAGATGTGGCAAAAATGCCACCAGCACACCCACGACAGGGCACAACTGGCCTCTCCCTAGGTGTGCGCAAGTACCAATATTGCCTTTCTTAAAGGGTCCGTGGCAGGAAAGTCCCCACGGCCCCTATTGATGACGTCCTGAATGCTGCCTTTATAACGGCAGCTCCCCAAATACAGCTTGACTCAGCCACAGGTTCAGCTACATCAAGTAGTGTGTGTTCCTTCTCCCTTATCCCTGCCTTCATTTCCAGCTTTGTTCCAGACTGCGTCCAGCTTGTCTTCAGCCTCGTCCAGCTTGTCTCCTTTCCTGACATGTGGTGTCATGTGTGTCATGTGGTGTCATGTGTGTCAGTGAAAGGATCAGCTGGGAAGAGCCCTGCCAGAGGAGATTCTCCAGTAGGGGTTCCAAGCTGAGGAGGGGGGATTTCGGGGGCAAGGGAGTTTCATGGCCCTTTATTTTCTAAGGGGAGCAGGAGGTGATGGGGAGGAGAACTGATCCTGGACTTGCCTGTGAACCAGATATATCTGCCCAAAGATAAGCCAAGAGGGAGGACCCCTGGTCTGGACCGCCTGGCCCACACTTCATTTTTGTGAGAGGGAGGGAGTTTGGTAAGCTGGGGAGAGAGAGGTAGAACTTTTTTCTTTTAGTCCGAGGTCAAACCCTTGTAGGGACACAAGGCCTTATGTACCTACAAGGGTTTGACCTCGATTGCTGTGCCTGTTCGTCCAGGCCTATCACCAAACATGCTACCACCACTGATTTGTGAACTTTTTATACTACTGTAAGAGGGAGCATTATGACCTCAGGGTGAGATTTGTGGGGTGAGTTGGGTTTTGGAGGGCAGTTTAACATGTAGTCACACAAATGAACAGCACACTTACCCTCAGAGAAGATTTAATGTGAGGCACTATCTACCTAGCTGTAATCTAGATAGAGAGAACATGGTACAAATCTACTCTTCACCTTTCATCACTCGGAATCACATTAAATCTTCACTGACAGTAACTGTGCTGTTCGTACATATGACTGTGCATGTTAAACTGCCCTCCAAAACCCAACTCACCCGAGGTCATAATGCTCCCTCTTACAGTGGTATAAATACTTCACAAATCAGTGGACCCCCACAGAGGCGCTCTCTCTCTCTCTCTTTCCCCCTCCCCTCCCAAAACACACAGCTACCGCAGGCATAACACCAGGAAAAAAGGTGCAGTTATTTCCAGCATTAAATCCCGCAATAGCGTGCATTATGGTGTCGCATGCAACGTTAAACAGCCCTCATTTCCATTTATTCTGCCTAAATTCATCCCACTTGAAAAAATTCTTCAAATCTGCATACACATTTTGCGATTTGATGAATGACCCTGTAAGTTAGCCAGAGAAGACTTATCCAGGTATCTTAGAAGGGATATTGAGTAGCTTGGCTATACTGCTGAATATCCCCAAAGAAATCGTTGCTATTGAGCAGGTCTAACTTATCCGGTAGTGGAGTACCAAGGGGGGGGGGGGGGAAGAGTAAGGTCTCTGGTTGCCAGGGGCAGGGGATCCCATTCCGCCCAGCCCAGGCCCCACAGCCACCAGGGGATCCCATCCTGTCCGATGGCAGAGGTGGAAGAGGCCTGTGGCCAGGCCCAGCATTACTGGGTGTGCACCCATTGGGGGTGATGGCTGCCAAAATGAAAGGAAACCCGCGAGGCCGGCGGTGCCCCTCAAAAGCCCAACTCAACCCACAAACCTCACCCTCATAGCGATAGGAGGCCTGCGAGGAGGGTGCCCATTCTCCTATTCCTTCACTGTGCCGGCGTTCAGTAGCCAAACCACTGTCAGCTAACCCAACTGAAGTGAGTGTGTGTGTGAATGGGAACCTGCCTCCGTGTATGTAAAGAACGTTTGTGCTGCCCCACAAATCCATGGCATGCTCAGGGTGACTGAAAATTAAGATTTCAGGCATGGAGAGTGGTGAATTTTCCATCCTTGTTGTTTTAATTATTGGGTGTCTATATCTGCCATTTTGAAATATTTTATTGATGTGGAAAATTTTAAATGTTGTATGGCCTCTTAATTATTGGATGTTATTCTATTCTTTAGTTGGAAATATTATTTTTATTAGTATGGTTTTACTAATATGATTGATTTGTATTCCTTGATTTTATTGTTTGAAGATTTATGAGGTCTGGTGATGTTTCTGTTTCTCCATTGCTGCATTACACACCGAGTCTGACTTGTTGCAGTTTCCAGTTCAGTTTCTGTCTATATGTTTCTATTTATACTTTATGGTCTCTTTATTTTGTATTTGGTGAGGGTGAATCTGTGTTCTGCACGTAGCTTGTAGTTTCTATGTGGGGATTTATAGCAGCCTGTTTAGTTCTGTTATTTCCCACAGGACATGCATTGGTGTTTTAAGGCCTGGTGTAATAGTTGCGGTGTTGCCTTTCCATAGATAGGATTGTTCTTGCTTGAGTGCAGGCAGTTAGTGCTGTTCTAGTAGGGGAAGTTTACTATATCATTATTGCCACTTAGCTTACTCACACACAGCACATGGTACAATAGGTCTAATACCATATGGGTTTACTAAGTGGCATCATGGCATTTCTGTGGTGCCAGCTACAAGGCCAGTTGGTACCATTTTTACATTTTATTTATTTATTTATTTATTTATTTATTTAAGGGTTTTTTTTATATACCGAGGCACGTTTGCAAAACATCACCTCGGTTCACAATGTAACATAACTTGGCAACAAGCTTTACAATAATAACATTAACAGGGAGAGGGTTAACAAGGGCAGGAGATGATAATACGAGAATTATATACATATGTACATGTAAGTTTTAACAAGTGAGTTAAACAAAGCAATCAGGATAATTAGCAGGGGAAAGTAATAAAGGGAAGGGGAAGACGAGGAGTATACCCCATGGTGGGTGGGGGGTAGGGAGCGAAAATAGAAAGGGCGAGGGTCAGTTGGGCGGTCATGTCGCATCTTTGGGGAGAGTCAGTTCGTTAGTCAGGGTATGTTGGTTTGAACAGCCATGTTTTAAGATTGTGCTTGAATTTTTTGTGGCAAGGTTCCTGGCGTAATTGGGAAGGCATTTTATTCCAGTGGGCGGTTCCTGCAATGATGAAGGATCGCTCTCTAAAGGTGGTATGCTTCATGAGCTTAGGAGAGGGTATTTGGAGTTTGGCCAGGTGATGCGTTCTTGTGGGTCTTGTCGGAGTGTGAAGCAGGAGATGTTCTGGGAACCATTGCATGTCATGGTTATGAATGGCTTTGTGTATGAGCGTGAGTACTTTATATAAAATGCCTTCCCTCGCCAGCCCCACCTTATGGAACTCCCTACCCCATGATATACGCCTAGAGACACATACACCCAAATTCAAAAAAAAACTGAAAACCTGGCTTTTCCAGCAAGCCTACTCCATATCCCCCCCCACCACTTAGAATTTCCCCCATTAGAGAATTCCTCTATAATATATACTCTTCGAGCTATGACTATGAATGCCTTCGATTTAGGACTAAGAATTTGCCTGCTGTTTTTTACTTTGAACTCTCCTATCTGTGTATATAGTTGGTTTACTCATATTGATTTATATTTATATCTAGTTTTCACCCCCCTGTTTAATGTACTCTATTGGTTATACGTAAGGGCCCCGCCCAAAAGTTAATCTTGTTCCGCTGTTATATGTAAGGGCTCCGCCCAAATGTTTTTGTTTTTTGTAAACCGATGTGATGTGTCAACGGATGTCGGTATAAAAGAGACCTTAAATAAATAAATAAATAAATAAATATACTATCCTGGAGGTTACGGGGAGCCAATGTAATGATTGAAGGACGGGAGTGATGTGGTCATGACGGTGAGTGTTGGTAAGGATGCGTGCCGCAGCATTTTGTAATAACTGTAGAGGTTGTAGAGTACTTTTTGGTAAGCCTAGGAGGATAGCGTTGCAATAATCAAGTTTGGACAGGATCATAGCTTGCAGAACTGTGCGGAAGTCAGAGGTATGAAGAAGAGGTTTGATTCTCTTCAAGGTGTGGAGTTTGAAGAATCCGCTTTTTATGGTGGCTGAAATGAATTTTTTGAGGTTAAATTTGTTATCTATCATAATGCCAAGGTTGCGGACTAGTAGGGTAGGAGGGCAACTGGGTAGTGAGGGTGTGGGGGAGAGACTGCGTGAAGGGTTGTTAGGAGGGGAAAGAATGAGTAGCTCTGTTTTGTTAGTATTGAGTGCTAGGAAATTATCGGAGAGCAATTTATTTATCTTAGATAGCGCAGAGTTCCAGATCTTCATTGCGTTTGCAATGGAATCATTAATAGGGATGAGTATCTGCACGTCGTCAGCATATATAAAGTGCTGGATACCCAGTTTAGAGAGGAGATGGCAGAGGGGGAGGAGGTATATATTAAAAAGTGTAGAAGAGAGGGATGAACCCTGTGGTACTCCTTGAGATAGTTTGACAGGGTTGGATTTGTTACAACCAATTTTTACACTGTAGCTTCTGTCACTAAGGTATGATTGGAACCATAGTAGGGCTGTGCCAGCAATGCCAATTTCCATGAGGCGTTTGATGAGTGTGAGGTGGTTGACAGTGTCGAATGCCGCAGAGATATCTAATAGTGCAAGTATGTGGGATTGTCCGTTGTCCATGGCTTTAAGTATAGATTCTGAGAGGGTGATGAGTAGCGTTTCTGTACTATGGTGTTTGCGAAATCCATATTGGGATGTGGAGAGTATGTTGTGTTCATCAATGTATTCAGTAAGTTGTTTGTTGATAATCTTTTCCAGTATTTTGGAGAGGAATGGGAGGTTTGATACTGGGCGATAGTTGGCTAGTTCATTAGGATCCAAATTAGGTTTTTTGAGTGTGGGTTTGATAATGGCATGCTTGAGTTGCTTTGGGACTTGGCCTAGAGTAATGGATTTGTTCAGGATGTTTGCAATGTGTTTGGCTGTAGTAGCTGGGCTTGTGAGTAGTATTTTGGTGGGCAGGTTGTCTGAGGGGTGATAGGCAGGTTTGATTTTTTTGAGCGTGGTTTCAATTTCGAGTGCAGATGTGTTTTCGAAGTTCAATAGAGAGGAGTTTGGGTTTTTTGTGTGTGGGTGTGATTGTGTGCTTTGATTGGTGCAGTTTATTGAGGTGTTTTTAGGTGCAGGTGAGTTTGGGGAGCCAGAATGAGCTGTGAAGCGTGCCATAATGGTTTCCACTTTAGAAAGGAAGTAAGATGCTAGATTCTCACACTTTGTTTCATCGTCATTGTCAGGGTTGCATCTGTCTTGAGATGTAATGAGGCTGTTTACATATTGGAAGAGGGCTTGTGGGTTGAACTGGAATTGATGGATTCTTGTGGCATAGAAATCTTTCTTTGCTTTTTCTGTGGCTTTTCGGTAGGCGTGTAATTGGGTGCGAAACTGTGATAGTGTGGTAGGGAGGCGGTTCCTTCGCCAGGTTTTTTCTAATTTACGAAGATTCAGTTTCATGGTTTTAAGTTCATTTACATACCATGGTTTTTTGTTATTCTTTTCTAAGTTGATTTTTTTGGTTTGAGAGGGGCAGAGTCTATCTGCTATGTTGGTGGTGATTTGGAACCATGAAGAGGTGGTGGAGTTAGCATCTGTAAGGTCTAGGTTAGGTAGTTCCTCTGAAAGGGCCTCTATGATATCTTCGGTTTTAGCCTGTTTGCGGAATCTAATTGTTTTTGTAGATTGTGAGGATTGGGGGGAAATCTTGTATAGTGCACCATGTATCGATACAGTAGTGATCTGACCAGGGAACGGGCGTACAGAATGGGTGGTCAGCTTGGATTAAGGTATTGGTAAATATAAGGTCAAGGGTATGACCCGCTTTGTGTGTGGGGTTAGTCACAATCTGTTTGAATCCAAGGGCATTCATAGCTGTCAATATGGTTTCACATGAAGGGGAGAGGGGGTCACAGTCAACATGGAGATTGAAGTCTCCGAGAATGATGGCTGGGTTGGCAATGTTTATATGTTTAGAGATGTATTCTATGAGGGGGGAGGGGTTCTTTTCTAGGATGCCAGGGGGGGTGTAAATTAAGCAGAGTTGGAGAGAGCTGGATCTAAAGATGCTGATCTCTAATTTGGGTGGGGGGAGGGTAGATTGGAGAGAGAAGTTGAATCTCTTTTTGGCGGCAAGGAGTAGTCCACCCCCTTTCTTTTTGGGTCTAGGAATGGAGAAGATGCTATATAGGTCTGTGTCAGTATCCTTTAACCAGGATTCTGTAATGGCACATATGTCAGGAGATTCGTCAGTAAGTATGTCATATAGTAGGGTGGTTTTCTTTACAATAGATTGAGCATTTAGAAGTAGAATAGAGAAGGTCATTAAGCCTATCAGTTGTGTAAGGGGAGAGGCCATTACGGGTATAAGTGATCTGTGTTGTATGGATTGGTAGGAGTCTCGGATCACTTTATATAAAGTGTAGAAGTGTGTAATGGTGGGAATGCGTTGGATGTGTTGATAACCCATATTGCTGATTAATGGATGGGTTGCAGTATGGTAGGTAGTTGATAGGTGTGAATAGTAAGATTGTTCACTGTAGGGAGGTGGGATGTAAGGAAAACATTAATATAGACGATTCACTTTTAAAATTGAGACATCAGCAGGTGACATTAGCATAGGAGAAAGTAGTAGAAGGTTGTTTTGGGGTAGGAGAATAGCGAAATAGGAGGCCGATTGATATTATGATTCAAATGGTATTGTTGTCCATATACATATTCTTAGACAGTCTTGTAGAATACATATCGGTTAGTGGATGACTCCTGCCCAATTTTGACATTGAGGTTCAGAAGGGATGTCAATTTTAAAAATGTAGATTGTTGAAGGGAGCATGGCTTATTTTGGTGGGGAAGGGGTCCTGCGACAGTGTGAGACTGAGTCTCTCCTATGTTTTGGTTACTGAGAAGAACAAGGGTTGGGGGCAGCAACAAACGTGCTAGCACCAGCCCTGCCTGCGGCTGCCGTGGGGTCTTACCCCACCCAGCAGTAGAGGTGGAGAAGGGTGAGTGACCAAAAGGGAAGAGAAGAGATGAGTGGAAGGGAGGAGGTGAGGGACTGAGAAGAAAAGGGTGGGGTGAGTGACGAAGGGGGGCCAGTGATTGAGAGAAAAGGGAGAGTGGCAAGTGACTAAGAGAAGGGAAGGTGAGTGGGAATGAGGGGGTGGAGTGACTGGGAGGGAAGGAAAGAAGGTGAGTGAGACTGAAAGGGGAAGGGGGAGTGAGGAAGTGGAAGAGGGGGTAGAAGGGTTGTGTCTGTGTATTTTCTCCTCCCCTGCTCCCCCACCTCCTCTCCACTATTCCACAAAAATAAAAAATGCTGACGTATGGAGAGGGGGACATTTTTATCCTTATTAGTTTTATTTTATTGAATTATGATGTTGATTTTTTGGAAATGTTACCTTTTTTATTTTATCCTTATTTATAAGATGCTCTGTCATCTGTTTTGAAAAACTGTTTTTATTAATTTGCTTTACTCTTATGATGGATTTATATTTCTTGATTTTGTTTTGAGGCATGGTGATGTTTCTGTTTTTGCAATATTGCACTGCATGTGAGTCTGGCTGGGAGGTCTGGGAAGGGAGAAGGGGCTTGGGAGCAAGACTGCGGGGGACTGGGAGAATAGGCCTGCTATTCCTTCTGTTTCTCTGAGATGGGGAAGAGGGAAGAATGTGATTTTCTCTGTGCCATGTTTGGGAAATGTGTATCTGAAGAAAGCTATTTCTTTTTACAGTACAGGGGAGGCATCACAAATGCATTGGCCCCCGGACGCCACAGACTCTCGGTACGTCTCTGCTATCTGGTAAACTTAAACAAATAAGTCCAAATATCATCATTTACTGGATTAGTAACTCCTCCCCGAAACGCCCACCACTTAGCTGGATAAGTTCGTATCTGGATATTCAGCCGCTGCCACTTAGTCAGTTAAGTGGTGCAGAATATCAGCCTCTTTGTGTCTATTTTGTGTTTAACGGTTACTGCGATTACAGTTTTTACATTTTTAACTCTGTGCACTGCCTTGGACGGCCTGTAGGCCAGGAAAGTGGTTCAGAAATTTAAAAAAAAAAAACCAAAACATAAAACACCAACAGACCCTTTTACCAAAACTGCAAATCAAAGTGTCAGCTTTTAGGCTTTTTCTGTACCATCATTGATAATTTATAGCGTAAAAATAAGCACAGAATAACACTTATGCTGTTGAAAAAAATCTAGTCTTCGTTTAGACAGGAGTGGCCTAGTGGTTACAGGAGTTCAAATCCCTCTTCTCCCACTGATACGTCTTGTGATTTCAGGCAAGTCCCTTTTCCCTCCACTGCCTCAGGTACAAACATAGGGACCTGTTTACTAAAGGTTTTCTCCTTTTCTGTGTCTATGGGAAAGACTGCTTAGTAAACAGGGCCTGAGGGCTGGAGACAGGGACCTATCAACTGTACCCGATTGTAACTCTCCTTGAGCTCAGGTTTGGTACGGTGAGGAACTAAAATCAAATCCAGCAGCAAAAGCTCATTCCAAGGTTTTCAATGTCTTCTTGGGCCAGTGGTGCACTGTAACTTTAAAAGTGCCCTTCCACAAGGTCAGGCCACCAGAACGCTAGGACAGCTGCTGTTCTGAAAGAGGTGGTCATGCAGCTGGAGAAACTTTCACCTTTACAGATCAGACGCTGAAATAACTTCAGGGAAGATCATAAGGCTGTCACACAGAGACCTCATCACCTTCTCCTCGGGTTCGTCCTCACTGCGGCATTGCTCATTGAAGTTTCAGCACCCAGCGACTATTCAGTACTACGTACGGTGGGACAGGATCATAATTCAAGCACCACGAGATGCAATTGGACACCAAGAAAATATGGCAAAAGAGACAGAAATAGTCCCCCTTGTACTGAGCGCCACAGACTTGACTAACATGAACCACCAAGCGCTCCTTGGCCTGCTGCCTGTACAAGTTCCACTTTACGGGCTCCTGAAGGAGGATCTCTTTAGCACAACACAAGCATAACGAAGAGCAGCAGCACCAGGAAACCTGAGGGGTAGATTTTAAAAAGCTGCGCGCACGTGTTCATGTGTGCGCGCCACATTTTGTAATCCATGCGCACAAGGGGAGGTAGATTTCTGCAATTTTCACGCGGCGACGCATTGCGGCCTTCCCCAGTTCCCTCTCAGTCCGTTCCAATTAAGGCGCGGACTGGGAGGGAAACTTCCCTACCAACTAGCCTAACCTCCCTTCTCCTTCCCCTCTCTAAACCGTTTTTCCTACCTGTAGGTTTTTTTTATTTTGTTGCTTATTGCTCCAATGGAGCACCAGCAACTTGCGCGCATCTTCTGTCCCTTCCCCGGGACAGTGGCGACCGCTGTAGCAGCTGCCTCCAGCCCCGCCCCCCGCTGCCCTTCCCAACGCCTGTCACTTCGGTGCATAACAGGGGTTACGTGCTTGGCTGGGCCCCTTTGAAGATGCGAGAGGCGCGCGCAAGGCCGGGCCATGTGAATAACCCCCATTTTTTTTGCACACGCGGGGGATTTAAAATTGGGCCACGAGAGCGTAAGATAGTTTGGCTTACAAGTGGGGTTCATTCTGGTCATGGGATGCACAAAAGAAACCCAGAGGAGAATGCAGGCTTCACAGATGAAGACAAAAAAAATCCGATTAACTCTGAACTGTTGCATCATTTGTATTCAATATATTTAGTTATTTAGTTATTTATAACTTTTCTATACCGAAGTTCAAATAACAGAGTTAATTATCACTCCGTTTACATTGCAACCACAAAAAACATATATAACATCATGCAATCAGCTTAGCAAATGTACCATTCTTCTACTTTGCTCTATCATCAGCTTAAATGAAGTTTGGAGTTAGCCAACTTGAATATATAAAAATAAAGGTTGGCAAATAAGCTGCATGCAATGAAGCCAGTATTCAAAAGCATTTAGCCAGATAACTTGTATTCAAAACTGCCAAGTTTTGAATATCCTGGTATTTATTTGGGTAAATGTTAGTCAAATATGGCATTATCCAATTACAATTTAACTGAACAAGGGGATGCCATTGAGGAGCGAGGAGGTGCTGCAAGGTCTCCTATGCATCTGCCGGGTTGAAGGGCTCCTTTCACTGCTGGGACCGTTCGGGCAATGTAGTTACAGCTGATTGCCTTCTTGCTTCATCCTAGAAGGGCGGCCGCCTGCATCATCAGGGCGACCGCGGGCCCTTTAAATTGAGCGGCGGAGCAGTGCACTGCCGGCGTGTCGCCAACGGGCTGCGCGGCTTTGACTTGTCTGGCTGGAGAGACTGAGCTTTTGTCATCAACCCTTAGAGTTTCCAACATAATAGGTAAGAAAAGGAAAGCTAAACTCTTTACATCTTCTCCTGCTACTCAAGGCATTCCCAGTCTTAAGCATGCCCATGTTGGCAGACTGTGCTGGGGGCACATCAAGTGCCTCCTTGAGTCCTGGCAATAGCCCGATACCTCCACAACCCCCAGGGATTTCATCTGTAGAGACTCCCTCTGGTTTTGCTCCATCGAACCCCAATGGCAATAAGAGTGGCCTTCAATTGCGACTTCTCAAACAGCTTTTTCTCGGGCATTCGAGGTTATCAGTGGGGGGGTCTTCTTTCATTGGAAGTCCTCAATTAAATATGGAGGAATCTCCTAATGTCTCGCTGGGAGATTTGTGGCGGATGATAGCGAAATTGAATTTAAATATTACTCAAACCAATTCACATCTCTTTTTCCCTTGTGAATACCCATGAGATATCTATTGAAGAACAAAGTAAAAAGATTTCTGAATTAGAAACATCTATTAATGCTTTGTCAACTAAAGTACACAGTCTACAAAATGCGGAAAATATGCATATTAGAGATAGTTTAGCATTACATGCTGAGGTTGAGAACACTGAAAATCTGATGAGATTAAAAAATGTACGCTTTGTTAATTTCCCATTCACGAGATTGTGGTCAGCGTATGAAATGTTTAAAAAATGTCTTAAAGAAATATTGTATATGTAGATGGTAATATTCACTGTGGGTCGGATTTTAAAAAGCCCTGGGACACGCATAAGTCCCGGGACTTGCAAAAAGGGGCGGGGTCAGGCTCCCGGCACAGCGGCCATATTTGCCGCTGTGCGGGGATCGCATGCCGACAGTCGACCGGCGCGCGCAAAAGGTAAAATAAATTTTGGGGGGGGGGGGGTAGAGTAGGGCTGGGGGGGAAGGCTAGGGAAGGGGTGAGGTCAGGTTAGGGGGAACGGGGTAAGGCAGTGCAGCTTGGCGTGCACAAGGTGAAGGTGCACAATTGTACACCCCCTTGTGCGCGCCGACCCCTGATTTTATAACTTGCACGCGCCTGCAAGTTATAAAATCGTATGTACATGTGCGCGCGCCGGGTAGCGCGTGCACATGTACGCCGCACACGCATGTTATAAAATCTACCCCTGTACTTCTAAAATCTTTTATTTTTCTAATCAATCTGGTAAAGTGAATAGAACTTTAGGAGTAGGAAATGAAAATAGTCCATGAATCTCTACTTTTTTAGAAGCGTCAGCAGATATTGTTAATAAGAGGGCTTCTTTGGTATTTGAAAAGTTCTTTAAGAACAAAGATGTACTGTTTTGCGGTCAGAAAATTTTTGTTTTTCCGGACGTCTCCAGACCTACTCAGGTCCGAAGGAGGCATTTCCTGACCTTGAAAAGCAGAGCATCAGATATTGGAGCAACCTTCTTTTTGAAGTTTCCGTGTAGATGCTTTATTACTTTTCAAGGGAAAAAAGATTGTTTTCTGATCTGTTGCATCTCGAGACATTTTTGTGTAAACGAGAGTCCATCGGTAACTTTATAGATTTAGGACCAAAGGAATCTATTCTCTCCTCTCTCTGAGATTCCACTTCCTTTGATTTATTTGCTTTATTATCCCCCATGTATTATTGAGTTTTTGTAATGCAGTAATGGTATGTGTTTACGTATTTTCTTTCAGGTTTGAACTGAAGTACAAATTTGCCTGTAATTTTCTTTTTGTTTATAAATGAGAAATCAATAAAGAAAAAATATTTTAAAAAATGTAACTGAACAAGTAAGGGGTGTGTTGGAGGCATTCCAGGGTGGGGTTAGCCAAATAATTTATCAAGCTAACTCAGATATTTGAAGAGCTGAATAATTTATTTGCTTAACTCAA